>NW_006799978.1:141546-199445 GCF_000485575.1 Poecilia formosa | reverse complement strand
ATATATATATATATATATATATATATATATATGTATGTATATATAAAGAGAGAGAGAGAGTACTGTTATTATTTCACATCAACATATGTTGATGTGATATAGAAGGTCGGCATAGTGAGAGGGTGAAATTCACTATCAAGTCATGGACAGCAGCATTGCAGCATTGTTTTCTACATACAAAAACACTAAAGATTGATGAATAAATCACTACATTCGATATTTATTTAAGAGAGATTTAGTGGGATCGCAACGCCTCTAACTAAACAGTTACATTTTTGATCACATCCCAACACTTAAAATCATTTATAAATATAAAATAAATAAAATAAATACATTTACTGACATGTTTATTCACTTGAACGCAGACATTAGGCACACCCTGGACACCTGTTCATATTATTTGTCCCATTGGATCAACGATTCCCCATAGCTGACTTGGCCTGCATCATCCTGTGCATGCAGGCTGCTGGCTACTGATGGGTAACTGCGATAGCTTTAACATATATGGATGCCAGGATGGGGGGGCTTAGAACAACATCCTGACCCTCACAGCAACTTTCTGAGAACAAGAGAAAGGCCTTTTGTTCCAGCCGATAACATACTGGTACCTGTACTGAAGTGTGAAAGGAACGTGATCACATGAAGAGCTGCTCACTGGGCTGCTGCTGCTCAGGCCCTGATTTCTCCCCTTTGAAGCTTTGAGAACAAAAGCATTTTTCTGCCTGGTTTTTTGTTGTCTTCTTCCTTTATTTCTTTTATTGTGAATCCAGTACAGATAACAGGACAGAAGGGTCCTTATGGGTGGCATCACAAGGCCACCCCTCAGCATTCGCCTCACGTCATTCTGTCACTGTTTCTATGTTTTGAGCATTAAATATTAAATATTTCACTGTTTGCTTGATGTCTGGTATCTATTTTATAACAATCTTATAGCAAACTGAATGCTGATTCACCAAGCATCCTTGTTTCATAATTGGTTACTTCATTATGTTTTTATTGTGCAAAGCATTTTGAATTGGCTTGTTACTTAAATGTGCCGTACAAGTAAATTTGACTTAATTTTACAGGTCCAATTTGATCATTACGGTTCAATTAAAAATAAATACCTGATCTTTTGGGTGTACAGCCCATCATCTATCTTAAGAAATTTTAGAAAAATTTTACATGTAGGTGGATTTTCTGACTTATGTTCCACATAAAAAGCTGCAAATACTGAACTGTATATAAATATTTCTTTCGTCAAAACTCATCATATAAAAGCTATACAAGTTTAGACTTTTTTTGTATCAAAGTTCCATCTTTTCTTCCATTACCTTGGCTTCAGGTCACAATTCAATTCCAGCTAAAATCTCAACCCAAATTGCCTGAAACAACTTGGGTTGCTTCAACTGTCATGCAAGTCTTCTCATTTTTATTTGTTAATTTGTTAAAATATCAATAAACACGCTGCACGATGTATGTCCTTAACTCCGGGATTATGATCACAAGGTTGCATGAGACCTAAACACAAAGCAAAATTGTAAGAATGTCAAGTTGATTACTGATAGCCTTGGATGTGGGTGTGTTCTAATCTGTTTTTTTTTTTGTTTTTTTTATTAGATATGAGACAGTCATAATAAGATGTGCGAAGGTTCAGCCAGAATGATGGCAGCACACAGTAAATTCAAGGTGAATATTTCTCTGTTTGTTAAGCCATTAAACTGTCAAGCCACAGCAGAGATAGCAGTGAAAGCCTCGTAATTCAGCCTTTTGTGTTTGCTTCAAACTCAAATTTATCTCAGCGGAAAGTTTACCTGCCTCTGCCTGTGTTGAGCAAGTCATGGACATGAGACATATTCCTGTAAATTTCCAATATTGTTGTGAGTTTAGCTTTGGGGAAGTTTTTTCTGGGTCATACGTTTTATGATGTTTTATATGGATACTTGCGTATGAACTACAAACTCCTCATTCTGCTTTCTCATCCCCATTTTTCCTTGTCGTATTTGCACACAAATACTTCTGCACACTCACGAGGGGAGTGGAAGAGTAAGAAGTGAGGTATTATTGGCTGAGAGGGACATGTACATGCAGCTCCTGGTCTGAATAGCACTTCCTGGCGTGTGAAAGGCGAGCTGGGAAAGGGATGAAGGGAGTGAGAGGTGGAGGTGGTGGAGGGGGGCAAACCTCCTCCTCTTCCTCCTTCCTCCTTTTGCTGAAAGCCTTGTTTGCCATTCTTGCAAGTGCTTCTGTGAAAAGGGAGTCAATGGGGGAGGGAAGGAGAGAGAGAGAGAGGGAGGAGTGGGAGCAGGGTGGTGTGACAATGAGAAAAGGAGGACCACATCCGTGTTTGCCAGGTGTTCCTTTTGTGCTTCTCACCTTGCACTCAGGCATGGAGAGCGAAACGGAGAAGACACGGAGGAAGGAATATTGGAGGTGGAAGGAGATAGCAAAGCAGGAGAAAAGAGCAGATAGTATGGGGAAAGCAGGGAGTTGGAAAAAAGAAAGCCTCACAGATCTCTCCATTCTTTCACAAAGATAATCTGCAGGAATGGAGCTGCTGCACACGAGGTGTGCAAGCTCGAGTACGTGCGTGCATGTGCCGGCGTGCTCACACATTTGTCTTGTTGAGGGTGTGTGCTCCCTCGTATTTATTCAGGTTCATGACCTTTATGCACGCTATTATGCTCCAGTGATAAAACGCTTTTCCACAGCCCATCAACAATGCCTTATCAAACGCCTGATCACAACTGGGTCTGCAAGAGCCTGCTTAACCTGAAAACCACATGATAGCTCCGCCCTTTTTAGGCCCTCAGATGCTCAGGAACCCCCACGTCAAGCCTGCTTCAAAACGTATGTCTTACTGTAAACGCTATTGCAAAAAAACAGGTCTTTCCCAAACAACTTAGCTGCACTTTGAAGGACCTAAATACAGATAATGGTCACAAATTAGACCTGAGACCCTCATCTGAGAAAGTTTTGCCCAGGAGATGCTTATCTCAGAGGACTTTTGCCCTCCGGATGGATTTTACTTGAAATTGCAAGCAGATGTCAAACAACGTGAAAGTTCTACTTTTATTGTGATTGATGTTGTATAGTTCTGTTCTCACCAGCCAAAGTCTCGTAGCAGCGATGTTGTTTAGTTGCTCTAATAGTGAAAATGCTTTGTTAAAATTGGGGCTTTTGAAAGGCCTCCAAAACCCAACGTACTGGCTCTGGTTTTGTCGACTGCATTCAGCCTGACAGCTCGACTTGAATCTCTACAGTTTACAGTGCTGCCAAAAAGTATTTGCTTCCTTATAGATCCTTTGCTTTTGTTTATCGTTTAAGATCATCAAACTGTTTTTATTATCAAAGATAATTTCATTGAAAGAAGATTATTTCATTTATTAAAAATAGAAAACTTTCCAAACTTACCTGCCCTCCTTGTTAATTCATAAATTAACTGTTATTAATTTCAATTGTTTAAAAGCAGATGTTAATTTCACCAGCCAGACCAAATCCTGATATCTGCCCGACATGTTGAATAAGGATTTTTTTTTTTTTAAATAGAACCTTTCTGACAATATGAAGTAGACTAAATGATCTGAAAAAGCAACATACTATGACTTGATCTAACTAAATTTGAGAGCAGATAAGAAATTATGACATTGACATCTATCATTCTGGAAAGGCTTACAAAGTAATTCCTAAGACTTTGAGACTCCAGGGAACCACATTGGGGGAGTTGCTGGCCTACATACTCCAACACTGCATCAATGATTCATCCAGGTGGTTGCAAAGGAACCCTGAACAATAACTAAACCACTGCATGCCTCACTTTACTCAGTTAAGGTCAGAGTTCATGATTCAGCAAGTAGGAAGGAGAAACTGGGTGAACATGGCTTACATTTTAGAGCTCAATAGCCAGAACCACTGCTGACCAATCAGAACACGGTGACACTTCTCTGTTTTGCTATAATCCCAAAAATGAATAGTAAAATGTTCCGTGGACTGATGAAACAAAAGTGTAACTTATTAGAAGTTGTGCACCATGTTTGAAAAACAAATGAGATGATAAGCGTAGCAGCGGTAGAGTTATGGTCTTGATTTATTTTGCTACTTTAGGATCTGGATGGCTTGCTGTAATTAATGGAGCCACAAATTGTTCTCGCTATCAAAAAAAGAAAAAACGCCTAGTCATCAGTTCGTAATCTTGTATGTATGCACACTTGGGTTATGCAGCAGAACCTTGATCCTAAGAACGTTAAGATGACCTAGTTAAATCTGGACGTAATTCCAATTGAGATGCTGTTTTTTCCCTGCTACAATTACTCGGTTGGTGTGGCCAGCTGTTTTCCTTTACAAAATCAAATAGCAATTTTAAAACGTTTGTCACATATTACATTTATGAAAAAGCAAAAACAGAGATACTTAAGGTGGCGCAGCGTTGAAAAATCTTCACCCAACAATATGTTTTGAACTTCCCTGAACCAAGTAACAACGGGGCCAAATTTTCCCTCAATGACTGATGACTTTCTTTTCCCCGCCACTGGATTACAGTTGGATTATGTTCAGGTGAATTTGCAGCTCTTTGACCTTATTGGGAAGAGAAGCAGAGACCTGTTGTTGGAAAGCTGGAGACTTTCAGTTTGTGCTTTGTTAGTTTTGAGATTAGGCATCTGACAGCATGCGAATAGACCAGTTTGTCTATCTTTAGAAACTGAAGGTTGTTGTTTTTTTGCCAAAGGGAATCACTTAGATCCGGAACTGTTACACAACCACATAGGTAGTTTGCTTGTGGACTTGTTATGAAACAGAATAACACACTTGTGAGAAATGTTATACTATATATTGTTTAATTAACCTATTTTACACCAGACCAGACCAGACTGATGCTTGGATAAACACATCGTTTCTTTTTGCATGCTTCTTGTTTACCGTTTTCATAACTCCTGGGTGTTATCTGTCAAAAGACACTGTGTACTAAGAGTGTGAGTCATGAAACATATTCATTGATGCCAAATTAACTTGCCAACATACTGTTTTAAAGACCTATTGTGTTTCTGTTCCATCAGAAGACTATTTATACATCGTATTATCTTTAAGGATTGTGAGACCAAATAAACATATAAGATCTTATTTAAGAATTGGATGCCGACTTTTACAATGGGTCACCTGATTTCGAAAGTTAAAGAACTTAAGTTGTTGCATAATGCTTTCTCCTTCAGGTAATAATAAAAAAGTGAGGAAATAAAGTCACTCGAGCCAGGTATATGTTGCAATTTTAAAGACGAAGTCTCGTTTTTAACCAGTATGACTGAATTGGAATATGTTCACAGCAACATTCACGAGTAATTGTCTTGGAGAGCGTGATTCAATTACCGGCAGCTTACTGTAAGACAAATACAGAAATAGACTGGCGGGTGGTGTTGCATTTCATTTCTTGTGCCCAAGGTCAGGGAGACTGTAAAATAATATCCATTTGTAAAAGGAAGGATGCATGTCTCTGCAAACAGGGCGTTGCTGAGTCGACTGAATAAACGGGACTGTATATAATGCAGTTAGTGCTTGGAGATCGTACCCCTTCCTCATAATTCTCTGAAACGTCCTTACATCACGTTGCAATATTCCCACACAATCTGAAGCTGCACACAAAGTACACTGTTAGGGTTTCCAGGCTGGAACGATGGAACAAGTGTTATCTTGTTTCCCTGTTTTAGACTGAAAAACAAGAACACTTGGAGGCTTTCACATTTGAAACCTTATTACTTTGCACAAGGGATGAGCCTTCTTTATGTGTCTTACTCTGAAATTTGGTCTAATAACTTTATAATGTACAGTACATTGCAAAAATATTTTTATTGTGAATTATATATTCTGTCCATTAAACCGTAAACTACATAATGGGGTAGGGGAGGAGGGCACCTGTAGGGGAGAGTAGGAGGGCGGAATCAGCAGGGGACTGAGCTCCAAGGCGCAGCTTTGGGTAAATATGTGGTCCTTTGTATGAGCAAGGTTTTTAGGCATCCCTGAATTGCTGCCATGGTAAGTCCAAGGATTTCTCAAACATTCACCAAAGAATCAACCTTTTAATGAAAAATTCACATTATTTTTATGGACATGAGCTCAAAAAAGTCAATTTTGCACAATACCTCCCTCTTCCAGCATTTCACTGAACGTCGTTAAATCAACATCTCAAAATGGAAAGTGTATGACTCCATCCACCAAAATCAGTTTTGTCCAAAGTCTGTCCTTAACTTCCTTTTTTAGTTTTTTAGTTTTGTCCCCGGTTCAAAACATCTGAATGAAATTATTGTTCATCTGCAGGTCTCTGCAGAACTTTAACATCCTGACAAGTTAGTTGGACCATTTTAATCATCTGTGTTGGTGCTGACACATCTAAAACTGGCAGGACACCAGCCCCTGAGGACTGGAGCTGGACCCCCGTGATTTAAACTGACAGACTAGGCAAGGAGAGCATTGCTCAGAAAATTATCTGTAGGCTTGATAATGTTTTGTTTTGTTTTGTTGTTGTTGTTCAGCTCAAAGCTGAACTGATGACTCAGGTTGAACTTCTTAGATTTAGTGCCAAATTTCACCAACACCTATGACTAACTTCCCTTGGCATCACACATGTATAACAATAGTGGATTTACTTAAGCAACCCATGTCGCCTCGGGCCTTAATATAATCAGACGAGGCAGAACGAATAGTCTGATATTGTTCATTTCAAATGTTTTATTTCAGATCTTGAAGACTTTGTATGAAACAACTATAAGATTTCTGTTTCTGTTTGTCTGCTCATTGACCATATTTACTGGTTTGAGCAAACAATCAGATATTTGAGTCCAATACCTGATCCCTAGCATTGATTCATCATATTAGCTTTCGGTAAATAGAGGACATTGATAACTGTTGTGGCCCTTGACGTCGGGATAAACCGTTGTATCCAATGTCCTTACTCAGATTGAAGATGTAGAACTTTAGGCGGAAGAGTGCTTTGTTGGTCATGGAGCTGTCCTGCTACTACGTATCCATTTCCAGTCGCATCTGCAAATGACACCCCCAGCCCCCAGCCATGGTCGCCATGGAAACAGTCAGTCTGACCTGGAATGCCGCCATTCAGACCTACTGTGAGTCTCGTTCTTCTTTCCAAATAGCTGAAAGTATCAATTAAGGCAGTACCAGCCACCCCCACTCCTAAAGCCCACAGTCACATAACTCAGGCAATCGGAACTCGAGAGGACACCAATTTGACCAGATTCCACTTTCTCAAATTGCAGGAAAACACACTTAACTGATGGGCCCTCCCGAGTTGAGAGAGGCCTTTGTTGCGTGCCTTGACCTCCACCCTCTACCCCACACTCCTCCCCTCACCTCTCCTCTCACCTTCCTCTGGCCTGTCTCCCCTCCGTGTCACATAACAAGCTTGGAGCACACCTTTTTTCCACCAGGCCAGCATGCTCTTAACAGGCAAGCCTTTGACAAACCTGGGGCCTCTCTGGGCATCTGAAGGCCCATTCTCCAGGGTCAGAGACAACAGGCGAAAGCGTGTAAGTGATACCTGATGGCATGTAAGTAGATAATTTGATAGGTAGCCATACCTGTCAACACTACAGGACAACTGAACTGTATGACCCACATTAACCTGAGCAATTCTAGGACCTTACTGGAAGAGTTTTTGCTGTAACTTTGATGACGCAGAAACTGTTTTCCATTTTATTTCCTGTACATGGTGTAGATAGCATTCCTGGGTTGTTGCCCTCATTTCATCAATATTCCTATGAAAGTGACAATGATGCAGACTGAAGTAAGGAAGTGGATTTTTCTGTCAAATTGTCAGAAAATTGAATCCTGATATTAGCATCATTCTCAGTTGGTTCAAAAAGACACTAATACAAGCAACAGAAAACATCTAATTGAAACCTTCTTCATATTTCCGGTGATGGCATGTTGTTGGGCTCATCTTCTTGCCATTGTTCCACAAAGATTCTTCCACCTGAGCTGTGTCTCTCTGCACCCTCTCCAGATATGTTATCTGCCTCTTAGCTTAGAGGGGGCATTAATAATAATTCTTTCCCATAGCAAGTGATGAACTGAAGACAGTGAGGTTGTTTTGGTGACAGATTGGGCTCCTAAGTAGAACATGGGAGGCTGGTGCCTTCCATATGTACATTGGCCAAATCATTGGCCATCATTGGCACCAATGATTTGGGACCTGTGCTCATTGTTGTGTCAACAGGACAATGGACAATGCACAGACTTTACTGTTTTGATGCAAGGTGTTGTGTCATAGAAAAACAGTCCTGTGAGATCGGGTTGGCATTTCAAAATCTGACCACATTTTGTATTTTGGAAGTCAGAAGCCACATGTCTCCATGGCATGCAGTTTTTTACATCACAAACCCATCATGACAAGATGTTTCCTAAAGAGAATCGTCAGCTTTGCCTTTTTATTTGCAAACTGTGGAACAGAAATAATTAATAAGTGTGAAATCCTTACATCTGCACCCAACAATTATTCGGCTGGCCCCTGTGTGTGTTTACCTGAGGTGAATCACAGTTGTGCTGTGAAACTGTGCCAGTACATCCAGAAACCTTTGAGGTGTGTGAATGCATGTGCACTTACGGTTTGCTTTGGTTGTCAGCCTCTCCATCATCACTGGGAGACATTCCTCAACACACTGCGGAGGAAGCGCAGTATGTAATTTGTGCTGTCTGAAAGAATTATTCAGCTCGGCTCAGCTGCTTCAAGCTTGATGGAGGGTTCCTAAAAAAAGATCAGTGATTCAGGAAAAGAGGTCAGTGATCACCACATAAATCACCTCACCGTGCCAACAGATTGCCCAGAAGCAGATGTGTCTTTGGCACTTGGCATAAGATTGCTCCACTGGATCAAAAAAAAACAACAAAAAAAGTTTTGCCCAACCCTCAGACCATAAACATGTCCCTTCTCAGCCCCCACAACGGATTCAGCAGCAGCTCTGCGTGCCTCCCTCCCTGCAGCCCTCCCTGGATCTCTGTGTTTCAACACATCCCTCTCTTGACTTCCTTCCTGCCCCACCCTTTGAATTTTAATACCTGCCTGTCATTTTTTTTCTTCTCCACCTTCCCACCTCCTTCACAAGACCCTTGCTGTGCATCTAGTAATTACTAGAGCACAGAGAAAACCCTTTCATTTAAGGGATTGGCAATTATCTCAGTGGAACACAATAAAATGGCTTCCCCTCAAGAGGAAGGGGAAGTTTGAGCTGCGGTACGCCGCTGCATGTCATGCTGCCTTCTACTTGAAGTGGGAGCAGAGGTGGAGGTCCGGTAGGAGGTGTGTTTTTTCACCCCTGTCGCCTCTCGCGCAGATATTTGATAATCATAGAGGAGGCTGGGGTAACAACGCAGGTCTCGTGGCGGGACTTTATTGCTAAAGATTTGTTCCTCCTTGTTGTTAAGTCGTCACACTTAAAATATACGAACACAGCTCAGATTTAAAAAGGTCTAAATAGCTACCTCTAACCAGCTCTGATTTAGAGCTCTGGCCTCCTGTTCACCTCCAGGGGAATCTATAAAGTTGTTCAAACCATTGTAAATAACCCTTTTATGGCGCTGCAGGGAGAGTTTGATCCTCGCACCTCATTGGGACCAACACCGCTGTTAGCTAGATCAGTCGGTTTGGACGTTTTTCAGAGCGGCAGCAAACGATACTGTGACAAAGCACACAAAAATGTAAATGAGTTTAAAGTTGTAAAACGGACTGTTTGGAAGCGCGTGGAAAGGGGAGACTGTTGAGTTTGGCTGAGGGAGCCATCAGTAGTGTTTCAGTCTGTGTAAACGTAGAAAGTGTTTGACTTAGATCACTTAAGACGTGCAAAAAATGTGATATATTAACCAGATGTGATCAAATGAACAGTTTGAAGCAGTAGCGACCTTCATCGATCTGGCCTCCAGTTTATTATGCTTAGAGACAGGACTTGATTTGAATGGTCAGAAACTGGATTACACACACCTTTTCTCTGGCTCTAGTGTCTGTATCATGCTGTAAAAAGTTATGGCACGTACTGCGGTGGCACTAAAAATAATGCTGTAACTAACAAGCAGAAAAACATATATATTTTTATAAGTTTTATACGGTATTTCCATGGTTCAGTCATTTTATGGCCAGTACCAGATCCGCATAATAAGCAGATAAAAATTGCAATGCAGTGAGGTCAAATTGGTTTTTAATTTATTTTCTCCAGAAATGCAGGATCCGAGTGCAACCAATTTAATTCAATATGCAGCTAACTGTTTATTTTCTGCCTTATTTGTACTGGGGAACCTCACATTTCATGTCTTTTCTTTTGTTTTACCAGATCTTTCTTCTAGGTTAGAGTCGAGGAGGACTTTTGATTGGCTCTAATGCTTTAGTTATTCCCTTCCTGAAGGGGCAGGTTGTGTACACTGGATTTCAGTGTTATGTTTCACAGAGTTGATCATCGCATGTCAATCATAGACTTGAAACGTTTGTCAATCAAAGACCACAAGTGGTGTTTCTCAAGGTTGTATTGTTGGGCCACGCTTATTCTAGATCCATGTGCTCTGACTGTGTATATTCTTCAACACACAAGCACTTTTAGCATCTATATGTTATCTACACCAGCTTATCCTTCCAGAATGTGACACTTAAAATAGTGTTCTTGATAATGAAGGGGCTTTGAATATTCAGTTTCAATCTGTTGTTTTTATACCAGTGCACCTGATTGACGAAGTTGAAATGTTGTTGTATAACAAGGCCTTTGAATCCTAGTGATTCTTCAACATCCTGACATGTTTTTTTTATCATGGTTGATAATTTTAAAACTTGGACACAGTTAGATGTTCCATCTTAATCGAGATTGAAAACATGAATTTAAACTGGTTTTGGTTTTGATTAATACAGGCTAATATTAAGATTCTGGACCTGCACCCTGTCGAAGATTTGTAGACTTTGGTTAAAATGTTCTGGGCAAAGACAGCAACCATTTTAAATTGGCTCGACCCATTTCTGCCAAGAAGGGCTGTCAAATATCCAGCTGGAAATCAGAAGATTGTTGATGACTTCAAAATTTATGTTTTTTCTGCAACTACATACATATTTGTAATTTTGAACCAGTGAGAAGTGGAGAAAATTCATTTTAAATCAAAATGTTGTTTTTGCAACTGATTATTTTATCATTATTGACATTCCTGCCAGAACGGAGTATATGTAAACTTTTGACCTGCACTGTGGACCTGAATGATAGATATGTTTTTATTTTCTTCTTCTCCTGCCACTTGTTGGCTGCTCTCCATTAATGTTCTACTGGCTGACATATTTCTCCAAGCCAGAGTTCAACAGTATTTCGTCCTCATGTTTTCTGGTGTTAATTTCTTACTGCTGATCTAACTTTACGTTATCACCTCGTTCCTGCTTGCAACGGCCTTGTTGCCCCCACCTGTCATTTTATTTTTGTTGTGTTTTTTTGCGGCCAGCTCGGAGGGAGGTAAAGTTTGGCTGGAACAGCTGGTTGCCTTGGCAGCGCTTTGTGCCACAGCAGCGGATTGGAACAGGAACTGGCCTATCCATATCAGTCTGCAGGCAGGATCTGGGCCATGCCTTGTGTTAGCAGATTATCTGATTTCCATTCAGACGACTCGGGTATCGGCCCCACTCCTCCATTCTCTGGAAAAGCGACCCCAGCCAGCCTCTCTCTGAAAGCCCCCAGAGCCCTCCTCTCTTCTCCCATTTCCTGTCTTAATTACGCACTCCTTTGTGCCGTTGTTTTTTTTCCCCTCCCCTCCTCTACTCCCGCCTCCCCTTCTTCTTCTCTTGATCCGTCATCCCCTCCCTCCTTTCTGTCTGTCTCTCTCTCCCTTTTTTTTTTTTTTTTTGAAGAGATGAGGACCAAGATTTTGAAGTTTGAGGGCTGTTGCAGGGACAGTCCTTGGCTCTCTCCCCCCCCCGCCGCCGCTACCGCCCACATCTCAGCTCTCCTTCTCCCTTCCATCGTCTCTCCACCTGAAAGGAAATACTGTGTTTTCGATGCATAAAAGGCTTGGCGCTGTCAGCAGGATGAATCCACCAGAGCCCATGGAAAACATACTCTGAGCCGCAGCTACAGTTTCTCTGTAAGGGAAGAGTCAGGGAGGAAGAAGAGGAGGAGGAGGAAGGTGGATGGGTGAGTGAGGGAGGCAGCTGGAAGGGATTACTGTGCAGTTTCATAGGCAGCACAATTACAAACATACCAAGTGTTAACTTGGCTGTGTAGCACAACACCAATGATGATGCTCAGACTGTGGAATTGGGACATGCCTCCTCATTTTTTTCCCCTCTCCGGTGTTTGTATGCATGTGGGAGGGGAATGTTTGAAGTGGTGTTCACAGCTGTGCATAGTTACACACACCTCCACAGATCTCTCCACAGGTAACAGGTATTAAACCCTTACGGTGAACAAAAAAAAAAAAATCAACATGTAAAGTTGTTGTAAACACAATGAGCTTGTAAACCAAGACAGTCCCTCTCCTATGACAAAAAACTGGTTAGTCGCCATTCTGATCCAGATCCGGTTACCCAGCCGGGGCACTGAGGCGAGACCAAGAGAGGGTGACCTTGTCTATGGCGAAATCTGACACAGGTTTTCACATGCTGGATGGGGGATTTTTTTTTCTTCATTTTCCTTCCTTTCTCCTTCCTCCTCTGTCTTCTTATCTCCTGCAGTAGGTGGCTAATTGGTCTGATGCTGGAGATTACATTTAGCGTGCAGCTCTTATTGTGTGCAGGGCAGTCATATGTAAAAGTATATTTGGTTCAACTATAACCGAACTTTTAAAAGAAAGCACTTTAGTTCATTGTTGGGAGCCACAAAATGTTGGGCAATGCTACTGTGGACAAATAAAAATAAATGTTGGTGTTTTGATCTCTATGCCCCTTAGTTACCAAGTTAACCCACTGGTGCTATGCATTTGATCTATGGTCTAATTTATTCATAGACAGATAGTGACAAGTACAAAGGCAGCAGAAACACCAGATGATCCTCCAGTGTCCATTTAAAATAAGAATAATCAGCAGACTGTGGTGCAGATAGTAGTGAGTTAAAGATGGACCAGGGAAAAATGTATGTTGTTCCAGTAGGTCACCTATTTGGAGCTGCAATCCTAGTTCCATTCTCTGAAAGCATGCAGCCTATGACCTCACCAGGCTGACTTGTACAATTAAAATACAAATTGATTTCCAAAGGGGTGTTTGTGGATGCATGTTTAATGAAGGACTATGATGCAAGAGGCTCAAATCTCTAAGATAATACTTCATTTAAAAGGCTCTTGTATTCATCTTATCCAGGGGTCCCGATAACTGTGCAGGGAGCTGCATTTACATCTACAGCTTAAAGACCAACACACAGTCTATTTGGATAATTATAAATTATAATTATCCAGTTCCTTGTCTTGTGTTGCTTTAAGGACACACTCCCATATTAGACTGAAGAGACACATACTTCCTCTTTCTCACTCATGCTTGTATCATCCTAGGATGAGGGTAAACAAGCTAATGTTTAGATTTCATGGAAGTGGAAACTTATCTGGCTGAGTTGCCTCTGTCACTCAGCAACGTGCCTGTTTGTGTTTTCCTCTTCGGTGAGGATTTGCAAGTGGCAACATATGTGACCGTTCGGTTTTCCTCTGCTTTCTGTTGTGTTTAGAAGGTATTTTTACTCTTATTTTGTGAGTAAGGTGGTGATACGGTTCCCTGCAAGAGCTCAGGATGGAGCTTCATGATTGTGTTGTTTCCTTGGAGATGATACTGGTATTTATGGTGATGATCTCATATAGAAAGCATGATCTGAACATTCATTTTTGTCTTTAGGCCACACATTAAAACACCAGTCCAGATGTTTTTCACCTTGTTTTTTTGGTAATTTACCTGAAAAGTGACTAGTTTTTCTGATTTGATGCAATAATTGCTTGCATGAACTAAAATTGTGCTCTCCTTTTTTGGAAAATAACATAACTGCCATGTGGAAAAAGACAGAAAAAAACTAAAATTTAATGCAAAAGCAGTTATTTAGGTGTTACGTCATTAACAGTATGGATGTTTTAAATGATCTCCAAAGTGAAAGAAATATGTTGTTATGGTCCATTTGAGTCACTTTAGGTGAAGGGTGAGTCTCAGCCTTGTGGCTCTGTTAAACTTTTCCAAAGAAGTAATCCCTGAATTCCTCCTCTTTTCTTTCCTTTTCTTCCACAACTACATGCAGAGGGACGACGAGGCCTGTCAGAGAAACACAAAGCACTCAGGATTGCGTGTTAGAAGCCGCCTGAATGGCACCAGGCCTAACGAGAACCCGGCAGGGACCCTGAGGTGGGCCTGGCACCTGCGGTCTGTCTCTCAGGGCAAGAGGGGCTTCTGTGTATGTGTGTTATGATGGGAAATGTGGGTGTTTCTGGGAAATAATGGTTGGAAAACATGTTGAAAAAGCCATTAGAAAGGATAATAAAAAATTGCTCAACTTAAAAATGTTAGTATCACCTGGGAATAGAAAGCAAGAATATAGCCTATAAAGTCAGATGAATGCAAAGTTTAAAAGTGCCAGTAAAATCCAATGCTGGGACTTTTTATTATGAATATCACCCTGGGTTTTAAATATACTTTTGCTAACCAACAAGCAGTTTAAAGGAATCAGTTGGGTACATTTTTAGAGCGTTTCAAACCCTCGTCTCAATCTATAGCTATAAAGTTGTTGTAAAGTATTAGAGGTTTATAGAGTATAACATAAATAATTACTGGGAATTAAAAGACAGCACACCGAAAATGTATGCAAAACTTTAAAACTCAGGAACTAAAGTAAAAGATTAAACAACCCTCCTTCAAGCAAAACCTGAGACACAAAACCCAGTTACTACCAGGAGTCCATAGATCAGGAGACGAGACTTCGTAAAGGAGGCAACCTGAACCACCAAAACCATGCAGCTGACTGGTGATAAAAGCTTTTCTCCCAACTTCCCACTGGTCTTCTGATTAGCAAAGTGTAGATAAGTTATTCTCATTTACCTGCAGAAGCTGTAACACCTTCTCTCCATGCAGCATGGTAACTCTTTTAGGGGAATTTTCATTAAAATGATTGCGAGTCGTCATCAATATATGGATATGAACTGCATTAGGACAGGCTAAATTACTGGAATTTAACTGTAAATATTTTTATTTGAAGCATAAAGATTTAGTAGAATGATTTCAGAGAGCATCTCGCCTTGGAGTTTGTGTCGCTGACGTGTTGTACTCTTTAGACTTTTTCACTCTTTAGTGAAGAATCTCTGTGAAGTTTATCTATTAAAATGGTTCTGTGGTATAAAATACAGTAACTACTCAAGTGTAAGCCCTTAATATTAATCTTACCCCTAAATAAATTCCAGAATTATCGATACATCATTAGATCATTGAGATTGGAAAGCAAACTATGAGTTCCTGGATTAAAAGCGATTATGATGTAAAATGTGAAAAGAAAAATAATAATAATAATACAGAATTCGGATGGTCTTTTTGGGGTCTTGGTGACTTTTTCTGGGGTGATAGACTTTCACAGCTCTGGAGAGTTTGAGCATGAACTAGCTTGTGTAGCTTGGTTATTGTGGTTTGTCACCATGGTGGCATTGTATAGGAGTTCTGGTTGGACGTTTAGTGGCAGCAGCAGAGAGCCCAAAACAAGCCAGTGCAGTGGCGCCCCCACCTCTTCCTGGACTATTCTGTTGAATGTGCCTCCAAATCATTTGCGGAAAATCTGCCGATCCCTGGATTTTTGTTTTTT
The DNA here is from genome assembly GCF_000485575.1 of Poecilia formosa. Classification (NCBI taxonomy): domain Eukaryota; kingdom Metazoa; phylum Chordata; class Actinopteri; order Cyprinodontiformes; family Poeciliidae; genus Poecilia; species Poecilia formosa. The sequence goes on along the minus strand of NW_006799978.1, from coordinate 183,699 downwards.
TGGAGAGAACATATAAAAAATATGAAAAAAAAAATAAAACGGGAAAAGCAAAAACAAAAAAAAAAAAAACACGTGTTTGCAAAGCAGCCAACCACTGACACTGATTGGCTGTCCCACCAAGAGTGGAGATAAGAAATACTTTAGATGCTGGCTTTTGTGGAATTGCCAACATGGTGTCCACCGTATCTATTAAAGCACATTAGGGAATATTTAATGTAGAAACTAAACAGTCATTTAGAAGCGTTAATATGTGAAGGGGCCTGAAGTACTTGCAGATTTTAGCTGTTTGTAGGCAGCTATGCTCCTGAACCCTGCGAATACCGCGGTTTCCACTGTACAAACCCACATAGCTTGGTTGTTTCCATCTGGACGCAGATCTCTGAAGTAGAAGCATTGCTCTACTGTAAAAGAAGTTTTTAGCATATTGCTGCATCTGGACTGTCCATGTTGTGGGCCAGGGTGTGGTGTGATAAAACATAAAGAGGAACCTTGTTCTAATTTCTGATGTGAGTCATGAAGAGCTAATGGAGTCTTTATCCACTGAAGTCACCCAAACAAGGAAATTAGACTTTTATCGCTACAGGTGCATTTTTGCATTTATCTGCCATAAACTCACTCTTGTTAAACTTTATTAAATTAACCCCCTCGTTTTCTCTTACAGTGGCGTTCCCTTTGTTGGGACTTTTGTGATTGTGGTAGCACTATTAATGTTTTGAAAATTCCTTTAAAGTCTTTTAAAGAAACTTTTAAAAAATTCCACGTTAGTTTTCACTTACATCCATCAAAATTTCTATAATGCAGGCGCTTACAGTAAGCGTGAATGAAGGCAACAGAAGCAGTAAATGCATGAGCGTGCCAAATGCATAGCGAGATGAAGTGTTTTTGGAAAAATGCTGATCACTGGCCGTTTCTGCTGATTTGTTTGAGGCAGCAGCTCGACAGGGTGCCCACCGGCTCAGGGGCAGATTATGGAAACCAGACCTGGCGAGTTTACACCGAAAGCAAAGGTCCTGCAGAGTTAAACTGCGAACTGCGGACAGCTCACAGGAAACGCCTCTTTGTTAAGCAAACATACATGTGTTTTATGGCAGCTACTTTTACTGCGTTTTTATTTTGGGCTCCAATGAGTCGACATTTCAACATGGCCTCGGCCTAATTTCCTCTGCTTTTCTTCACCTTTTTGGGTGGACAACCTCCTCCTTAGACATGCACACACAACATCTCTACCTTCTCCTATCAAAATACGTTTTTTTTGGCCTTGGCCAATTTTATTTCCGTAGAAGTGTGAGGGCGAGCCATTCAGCGTTGTTTTGACAGATTCAGGAACTTGACTGCGGCCTCCAGGGCAGCTGCAGGGGCGTGAGGCCCTCGCCTCCAAAGTCTTCACCCTTCCGCCCCAAACTCTCAAAACGAGCAGCAACACAGCTGCCGTTGAATCTTCTCGCCTTGCTGCAGCCCCTTCACCTGGGGGGGCTCTCAGACGCACACCGACACCTTGAAAGGTAAAAGAGGTGTGACATCTGATTCTGTAATGAGCGTATTTGCCCAGCCGTGCTATGAATGCACGCTCTTTCGTATGTAGAAACACACATTCCACTAAGATGTGTTGAGGTTTGGAGCCAGACTCCCTGCTGGGATCCACACTTTTTTTTTTTTTTTTTTTTACAAATAAAACATCTGAATGCCCGACACTCTAGGACTTAAACAAACACCCAAATAATTATGTGTTAAAGGAAATTTTTGGTTTTATTACAGCTTCAGTCTTATTTTCATAACAGTAACAGTACGCTCCAGAACTTAATTGCTGAAATCTCAGAGCGAGTTGGAAAAAAAATGAAGCACATTTGGCAAGAAAAGTAGCTTTTAATCACACAGACCTTGTGCAAAACTGGAGCTTTGTTATTATTATTATTTTTTTTGTATATAAAATGATCGAGTTAATGGACAATATTTAAGACTCTACATGATATTGTAGACAGTTTAAACTGCTGAATGAGTATATGTGAACTATATTTTTTACCTTTAGGTATAATTTGTCACTTTTTTCTGTTACACTATTGAATTATTTGCATACATAAGTATTATCATATAGTTTTATCTGCTTTGATTGAAATGCGTCCACATAACACGTAAAAGCCTTTTTTGAAAATGTTTTCAACACTGACTAAAATCTCTGTAATACAGAGCATGAAAAGTCTGAACACCACAAAAGATCATTTCAGAATTTTTCCCACTTTTAATGTAACTGTTGACGAGTACAACTCAATAAAAAAGTAGACATCTTTTTACGTTTGTGTTGGTTTCCAGTTTTCCAGCAGAAGCCTCAAAGTTTTGTGCCAACATTGATGGTATTTGGATGCTCATACATTTCTTACTTTACTTGTGACTTCAAGAACAAGAGCAAAGTTCTTCCTGACACTAAACTTTCATATTTCAGAACTACAGTGCAGAACTAAAATGACTTTATAGGCCCCTTCCACTCCATTTTTCTTGGACATCATGCAAGAAAAAAAAAACTTGTTTTTACTGCAGCCCTCACATTTTTGTTCTTGTATGCATTACCTTTAAACACCCATTGTAAGCTGAATACAAACAGCTGCAAAGTATGATGCTGCCACCACCATGCACCACTATTTTTGATGATGTGTGGCTATAAAGTTGAACATTTGTTTCTTCAGACCAATAAAACATTCTCCCTTATGGTTTTGGGAGCCGTTTCACATGTTTTTGCAAAACTTACCTGCCAGAAATTCCTGTAGGTGCTTTATTGTTGCTGCTGGCCTCCTGGCAGCCTCCCCGACCAGTTTTCTCCTCGTCTCCTCATCAATCATAAAGGTACCTCCAGTTCTTCATGGTGCCATATTTTCCCTACTTTATGATCTGTCTTCACCATGTTTTATGGTGCGTCTAATCCATTGGAAATGATTTTGAGCTGATACCTTGGATCACTGATGTTTTGGAAGCTTCCATCAGCTTTTTCTTTAAGATGCTACTAAGAAAATGTAATAAAATCCTACTAGAAGAATTGAGCTTCATTTAGGGCTAATCAGGGGGACTTTAAATGATCGACTCCAATCTTTTTATTTTTCTCCCTGGAATATTGTAGCTTGTATTTCACTGGAGATAAACAAGTTAAAGATCAAATTAAATGTTCTCAAAATGGTTTTATCTTTCTATTTTTTAAACATAAAAAAGATAGTCATTTTAACAGGAGTGTGTATTTTTTATATATTCTCTTGATATTTTCTAATGTGTGTTTTGCTGGGGAAACCTTTCGGGTAAGTGGTTGGTAATTCTTCTATATTAGTTCCTTTTCAGCGCCAAAGAGTAAGAAGTTTTCACTTGTTCCCGTGGTTTATGCTTCTTTTTAAGACTACAAATCTCAACTTGCTCCTGGCTGTGCAGAGCATGTGGGGCTGCAGCGGGTTAACAGCGCCAGAGTTATTTGCTTCTTGGACACGGTGGCCTCGCCTGCCGGATGCAAGTTTGACTCAAGGGCAAAATCCAGAGTGAAAGCCTCTCATGTTTTTGACTGGTTGCCAACTCCGGTCCCTCCCTCCCCGTCGCTCTCAGGCCCCTCGGCTCTGCCGTCCCCTCCCCTCTGCCTGTGATTTACTCTCTCTTTCTCTGCACACTCGTTCCTCCTCTGATCCTTTCGCGCATCGGAATCGGCTCTGACATAAAGCAGGCCTGGTGTCCCTCTGCAGACAGCGAGGCCTCATGCACAAATTATGTCATCTCTGTGGAGCGATGCGCTCCGAAAAACCTTCGATGGCCACTGTAAATCTTATTTGTGGAATGTGAAATAACTGAATGAGCTCATGGCGTGTTTTCCTTCACTGGAATCTCAAGGGACACAATTCATATTTGATGGTTGATGTTTTTAATTACAGCTTTAATTAAAGTTTTATTCAAAATCTTCCGATCTGATTAAGATCACATTCTAAATGTATTTCAATCTGATCTGTAGTGCACAAAAACATTCAACACTAGTGTTATTTTAAACAGAGGTCAAGCACAAAGGTAAAAATGAAAAACTAAGTACACCCTATGATTTGGTTTCATGTTGAACCACCTCTAGCAGCAATAGTACCCTGCAGTTATTTCCTGTATGACTTTATTAAACTCTCACATGTCAATTCGTGACATAGTTCTTTTTCTTCTTTAGTGGCCTTTATTCACAATGATCAGACAGAAAAGGGAGCAAAGAGACAGGAAAGATGCATCAAAGACCCAGAGGTCAGAGGTCAAAGCCTGGACAGCTGTTTTGAGGATGAATGTTTTTTGATTGGAGTACAAAACTGCAGAAAAATATAAGTACAGCTGCAACTAGCAATTATTTTAGTAATTATTCTGACAATCAATTAATCATATTAAAAAAAATTGCAAATTCTACATTTTTTTTATTTAACCACTTAAACATTTTTTATGCAATATTAGAAATACCTTAAAATATACAACCAAGCAATTTGGTTCCTTTTTTAAATTTGAAAATAAAACCTCTGTTGCCTTAAATGCAATAACGTAGCATGCCTTTAGTAAATTTGAAGCTAAAACTGACACTTGTAAAGCACATTTACAGACAAAAGTGTTTTAATCTTAAATGATATATATATATATATATATATATTATGTGTGTATGCGTGTGTGTGTGTAGTTGTTTTTTCAGCAATTTTTTTTAAGTTTGTGTACTGCACTTAATTAATCTATTACTAAATTAGTTGGCACTATTTCAGTAATTAATACGGTTAAAATGAATAATCGCTTCAGCCACACTTGGAAGATATCAGAGCATTTTTCCTTTGATTTTAAGCTTTGATCAGATGCAACCATATTCTGTTAAGAGAGAAAAGACCCTCAATTTCAACCTCCCCAAACAAGCCATGTTTGTTCAGTCATTTGCTAGCTGTCCTGTCATGACCTTTCACCTTTAACATGCCACCTGCGGCCTGCAGAGTCTGAAGAGGAGCTCTTGGATTTTAAAATATCTAGAGAAATTGCAGTCTGATCCCGCTGGTACATCCATTTCTGGAAAAGCTCTTATCTGTTTTCAACTTCTGCTTTCTGAGAAGTTACGGACTTCATTCATTTTTTTTATTAATGACCTTAAAATCCTTCCCAGGTTGTTTGATAGAGAGGCAGAGATGGGAAGAAGCATCTTTACGGTCATTGCTGATTCCTTTCCAGCTTGGCATTGTGTTCTCCAGACCAACAAACTACTTTTGAGGACTGCAAAGGGAAATCTAGATTTTTTTATTATGGAAGACGGTGTACATTAAAAGTATAAATGATTTTATATTTTGTTCAGGATAACTTGCTTATATTCCCAACATTTGAAGTTCTCTCTAAAAGCATTACTTAGAGACATCATTCGTACTTCCTGGTGTCTAACATATGTCAGATAAATGTGACGGTTGCTTCACACGTTTTTTGATGCAGTAATAACATTATGCTTGCTATGGAAGGCATGCTTCATGCTGAATAGGACGCAAAAATAGCACCATTTTACAAAAGGTGGCGTGAACTTGCTCCACGCTTGAGGAACAAAAAGGACACAAACTTTGGACTGAATTTATGAAAAAATACACAGAGCTACATAATAGCTCTGTGTGTTAATGTTTCACAGATTGTCCAGAAAAAGTGTTATTAACACAACAGTCGTTATTTTGTCAGCGTTTAGTCCTAAAATGTCCCTAAAATTTCCAAAGTCATCACAAACTTTGGTGACTTTTACCTGAGTTTTCAGTTCCCATTGTGCTCTGTGTGTTTTTTTATTTATTTATTTATTTTTTTAATGTTTTTTTTTTTAAGTGAGCTTTGCTTGAATCACCAAGTCAGAATGAGTCATGGCGGCTTGAAAGGATTGCGGACTGACAGGTTAGGAAACCGCATGCAGCGAAGGCCTGCAGGCGGGGAACAAAGTCAACTCACGTCTCCCCAGGCAGACCGCTCTGCTCAGACAACCTGTTATTATTTTGGTAATAAAAAAAGCAGCAACAAAGATAAGGTTGGAATTTTAGCATCTCCGACTTTGTTTTCTATTTATTGATTTTAATTCCTGCTGTGATTGGCAACAGAGGTGCGCTCCTGATGTAACCGTGTCGTCGTGGAGCTAAGAATAAGACACCTGGATGGCGTGGGCGTTCGTTTGTAAACAGTGGGTAGACGGCGCTCTGCAGGTCAGATTGAAGCTGGCCAAGAATGTGCTGCAGGAGCAGCAGCGCTCCGAGCAGAAGATTCCCAGCATTCCTTGGTGGTTAAGGAGAGGCACTGGCCTTCACAGATAGGAAGTCGTCTGTCATTAGGGGGTAATCACTTCTTGAGGAGGATTGCAATTCCTGGAATGATTACTGTTGTTATCGGCAGTGAAACTTGGCGCAGAGAGCAGATGACTGTTTTTCTTTTTTTTTTTTTTTTTTATTCCTCTCGGTGAGTTCGAATGGCCTTTTCCAAACCCAGCAACTTTTTCATGATTTTCTTTTTATTGCCACATATCTTGTGTTCTCACCCAGACTTGGTGGTGAACTTCAGTGTTGACTTAAAGCCAGTTGGTATTTCTTACCTGGGGGCATTTCTAATTACTAATGGCTTGTGTGTAATGGTGCCTATCATGTCAGTGGTGCAATGAGGTGGATGCAATCCGTCATGCAGACTCATGTTAAAACAACGGAGAATTTGTTGAACCTGGAGTTATCTGTGGGGATTTGCTTCATCTCACGCTACTTATCTGTGTTTGTTTGCAGGGTTTTGCTCCTCCAGTCCTTTAAAGTGGGCTCTCTTAACTCCTTCAGCTATTTGTGTCCCTTTTCTTTCCTTCCCCCTTTTCCCTTCTTGCCAGTCAAGCCAAATTTTCAGGTGGAAGAAGCATACTGTTAAGGTGGGGAAAAAAAGCCCATCAACGCTTGCCCGACATGCCAAGTATCCATCTTTCAGGGTCCCCCCATTACCTTCTCCTCTTCTTACCCCACGCCACCACAGCTACCCCCTGATCCTTGAGAGCAGGAAGTGTATGTTGTTAAGTGATGGATTGGCCCCGTGCTCTTGCTGAGAGGGAAGGGGAAAAAAAGGCCTTTCTTTCCCCTGCAGGGCAGTCAGATGAGTTTAGCAGTCTCAAAGCTGAGAGGTTCGGCTCTACTTTCTTGGAGCGCCGGAAAGCTGCAGGCTCGTCTCCTTCGTATTAGAACGGACATAATGCCTCATAAAGCAGCAGGTTTCACATTGAAACCAGAAAATAAGAGACCAAAAGGACGGATTTCTGTCTGTTTGCGTTTGCTTGCCAGAATGCTTGGGGGTTGCGCTCTATGAGAGCTGTTTTGCTGGAGGTCAGCAGGTTTGTGTTGGCATGCAGCCGCCGGTTACTTCCAGAGAGGGCAACTCAGGAAGTGTCCCTGGCACGTCCTCCGCATAATGCAGCACGCTTCACTGCTACCGGCTCAACCTGCTGTGACAAACAGGAACAGGCTGAAGTCCCCCCCTGCACCCAATCACCTCAGCAAACCGAACCGAGTCTGGAATCTTTCGGGTTTTGATAAAGAAAAGTTCCCCCAGTAATAAATAAATCAGTGGAATAATGCAAAGGCATGCAAAACAAGAGAATTTCCACTCATGATCCATGGCTGTGTTGTCAGCCGTGGCCCTGTTGTGGTTACCAGAGCCTAGCTACGGTTTCCGTCACCTCATGTTCCACAGACACACACAGGAAAACCAGGAGATAAAAGGCAGGGAAGCTGTCCGTTGGCACAGCACACTGGAAACAATTTATATGGAAAAAATAAAGCAAACCCTAAAAAAACTGGGTTATTTTTATCAGTTTACTTGCAGTGAATTTTCTAGTTTTTGAGACTGTAGGTAAATTAGTTCAACTTCCATTATATTCTCCTAACTATCCTCACCTCCTGCTGCCATACAGCTCTAAATGCAATGGCCTCGATTAGCAAATTATGAATTGTATATGCAATCTGATAATTACCTATAAGGAATATAACTGTTCATCAGCTCAGAAGGTGGTGAACAGTACTGGGGTCACCATTTGAAATTTAAACAATATCTTTGAGATAAAATAAAAATCCTGTTTTGTTTCCACAAATAAATTATTTGAAAATCCTAAAGTAACTGCAGAATAATTCAATCCGGGTTTAACCTTTCAATATTATGCATATGAGGCAAGATCACAATATTAACAAAAGTAGGGGTGGACTTAAAGTTTTATCACAATATTTTGTGGTACTAGTGTACCACTTTAATTTATTTTTAATTTATTTAATTTAATTTTCTAAATTAAATTTTCTTTAATTTAGAAATTAAAGAAACATCTCTTAAAATGTTACTAAATATGTAAAAGGAGTACAGTTACATTATTATTAAAATCAGGCCATCTTTTTTATGCTTCCACTGACATTTTGTTGATTTATCTTTGATGTTAAAAGGCTTCCTTGCCATCACCCTAAACAAACCTTCTCACAATTTGTTTACCTGCCATGAATGTTTTTCCAAGTACCAAAAAATTGGGAATTTTTTTATTAATGATAAGCTAAAATGGTGAAAACACAAATTTGTCACTCCATGTCAGACTCATGAAAGACTTGTAAAGTAGCAGCAGCAGCAGCAGCGTGATGTATGAAAAGGAGCGCTAAGGCTGCCATTCCAGTTCCTCCAGCCTGCACTGATCCCTTCTGACATGACCTCCCGCCTGGCTTGCGTCTGCGTCTATCTCCTGCTTCGTCTCCGCCGGCCCCGGTTTGGCCCCAGTGTGGCCCCGGTTTGGCCTCTCTGGCCCAGGTCCAGGCCCTCAGATCCACTCACTCTTGGAATTTTTTCATTGTTTTTCATTTATTGCTGAAACTCCTTGAGCATTCAGTTGTGTTCAGTTAAAAACTAAGATTTTTTTATTTTATTTTTTTTCCTGCATTCATCCTGCTTGTCAGAATGCATTCATCAGCACAGGTTGTCACTGTGAGGCTGAGGACAGCGAAAGTAGACGGGCCATATTTGTCTGTCTGGGCTTCAGAGGCGCCTGCCACCTAATGACATCTGACAAGCGAGACAGCGGCGGCTTCGGGTGCTCTGGGACTGTTTTGGGGTCACCGTGATGTGATCTGTAGGAAGTGGGGGCTTTATCAGATAACATCCACATTGTCTCCTTGCTGAAGACCTCAGTTTCACAGTTTTCTTCTCCGCCTCAGTCTTAGCTTCAGTTTCTACCTCTTCACCATAACAAACCACCACTAAGGAGGTCAGAGGTCACATCCTAACAATTTAAGTTGTAAACAAATAGCTGGAGAACTAGGAACAATGTGGAATGTTCTTGTGAACGTAAAAAAAAATCCCCCAAAATTTGACTCAATTTAGTTTTTCTATTTCTCAGGCCTTGATGCGTCCAGGCCGCCTTGACAGGATTGTCTATGTTCCTCTTCCCGACGCTCCGACCAGATGGGAGATATTTTCCCTGCAGTTTCGTAACATGCCCGTAGCAGAGAGCGTTTCCCTCGATGAGCTGGTCACTCGGACCAACAAGTACTCAGGAGCAGAGGTGAGTAAATCTCATGCTTTATAGGAAATAACAATAAGATAAGATTTGTGGCTTTTGGTCATTTATGCAAATCATTATTTTTCTAGGCTGGAATTATTATACAATGATAATTCATTTTTGCTGAATCAATAATCTTTATTAAATTTGCTTAGTTTCCTTGCAAGGACTTTGCTTTTTTTTTTTTTTTTTAAAGAAAGTTCTTGATGCTTTTGTGGGAGTATTTTTAGAGAATTATAAGGTTGTATGAAAATGCAATATTAAATGTTATATAAAATGATTTAGAATTTTGAACAAATGTTGCCCCAAAAAATGTTACAGGTACATGTTCTAGATATTGTAGTGATCTTCCAAAAAAATTGAAACCTCATTTTACTTTCTTTCTGTTTGATCAGTCTGGTACAGAGGTTTTAGCACAGCTCTTTCTCAGCCAAGGTTTTTCACGTTTGGAACTTGCATGTAAATTTTCTATCCAATAATATTCAAAGACTGAACAAAGGGGTTTGATCTCCAAGTCTGGATAACAAAAAAAAAAAAAAAAACACAGGACGAAAGTCAATATTTGTATGTTTTTTTTTGTTTTTTTTTAAATAGAGATACTGGATCTGAGAGGGTTAAACATTATGCACACATGTTGTGTTGAGTTGAGGTCTGAGTTTTGTTTTATTGTCTCGGAACTGGTTTCAGTGTGTGTTTGCCTTCCCGATGACCCAGTGTTTTCAGACAACTTGTACTTACTAACAACTGGCTTTGGAGCCAGTTGTTTAAAAATGGCTCCAAAGAAACTTCCCCAAGTAGTGCTGATCTACACTTTTCCCTCTTAGATATTCTCTGAGTTCTTAAATTTCCCTGAGTTTTGATCTTTCTAATGATTTCAGCGAAGCAAATCCTTTTTTTGATGACAAAGTTAATTTACCCGCTGTAGCCAATCATGATTACCAACCAGACGTTACAGACATCTGTGAACAATAAAAATGTACAAAGCAAAATATTTGACAAAATAAAACAAGAACTTGTTTTAACTACAGTTGAGGAATTGGAATCTTGCAGTGTTAAGATTAGACCACAAATTTCACCAAATGTTAAGAGTTGATGTGTCTTTGAAAGGCATCCATAATTATTTCTCAATTTTGTTGTTTTGTTTTTGTAGCTTAAATATTTATAATCATTTCCAAGTCCAAAATGAGGAACTATTGGCCTTTTTTCAATATCAGCTAATCAGCGCGGCTTGACTTGGCTACTTTGTACCAGAGCCCTTTTTTTAGAACCTATTTTTCTGCAGTCTCAAGTGTGTCAAGTCAGTTCACTGATGCATTAAATGTTAATTGATACTGACTGACATGAAGCAAGAAGTAAACATTACCCTCTGCACCAGCGAAGGAATCTAATCGCGGTCTGAAAGCCGGAGCGAGAGCAATGAGTTCACAGATGGGTGTTTGAAGAACATGCTGCTGGGAGAGGCTTGCCAACGGTGCTGTTAGGCCTTCATTCCCTGGTTGTTGCCAAGGAGATGATTCTTGATGTTACCACTTCATGTAACATAACCGTCTATCAGAGTACGGATATCGGATGTCAGAAACTGCCGGTAGACTATCAAGCAAGGGTCAACAGTTTCTGTGAGTTTATTGAAAATCTGGTAACTGAACACGTGTCGCTGGGTCATGTCATTAACATGGACAATATGACTGGACTGGTCCTCCTCATGTTTGACAACGTCTAAATAACTGCAACTTATATTCAACTTCCATGTGTCTTTTTCCTCCTCATGACACATTTTTTCTTATGCTACTAGTTACAGTTATAGTGCAGTAGCTGGTATTATTTGCAGAGATTTAAAGGAAAACCTAATAGAGCTGTAATTCACCACAGTGGGAAATTATAACTTGTGACAAAATCTGCTCTCATTTTGACTAAGGAAAGAAAGCATGTTTATATGTATGCTATCAAACACTGCCCATGGTCGCCCCAGTGGTCTGGCTGTTGACTTCCTGCTCTAGGTAGTCTGTAAAATTAATGGCATCAACTGTGTTGTGTCTTTTTCCGTGGATTTTGGGTTGTTCCCTTTCTTAAATCCACATTTTCTGTCTGTTTCATAATCCTAGTGTAAAAATTTGTTTCCACAGAGAAACAGCCGCTCCTATATATGGAAGTGCAAATGTAAGAATTCAAAAGGCTCTTATTGTTTCAGTAAAACATGTTTTAAAATGACTCATGATCTTGGCTTCTTATTAATAAAACTGTTTTTTTTTAAGTGTTATACTTTCAAAATATGTTAGAATACCTCATTAATAATAGACTAGAGGAAAAATACGCACATCCAGACCCTTTAGTCTTACAAATTGCAAACCTTTTTGGTTATATATGCACTAAAGTTTTGAATACTTGCACAAGAGTTATAATTTTCACACTGTTTGCCACCTTCAAAACATAAACATGAACTTTTCTCCTCATCACAGAGGAGAAAAGTTTCCTCTGTGAAATAGTGTTTCTGAATAGTGATCAGAAACAGCATTTCTGATCTACCCCACGCAGTTTTTTTTTTCCTGCATTATGTTCCTGCATTATGTTCCTGGCACTGTGTATAAATTCGTCATTGACAAATAAATCTGTAAATGCAAGTTTGCATTATTGAAATTTACATGTATTTCCTAGTCTTTCAGCTTCTTAACCTTCTGCTATTCCAGAAGGCAGATAAGAAGCAGTTCTGGTACTCCAGAGTGTTTTTCCATGATGTCTGCATTGTGTCTGTGCTGTGTCACTGAACGCCCTCGTGATCTCACTGTGGACAAGAAGTAATCATACAAACATTCTTTTGTGTAGAAGATTTGTTTCTCTGTGTTCGTCTGCCACGTGATTCACATTGTGCCGAGCAGAAACACTGCTACTGTCCTCCATGAAAGACTAACTTCAAGATTCTTAGCAGCTGGGAAACAATTTGATGAAGAATGCATCACAGTTTGGATTTAAAAAAATGCACTGCCATTGAGTGAAGTCGTTTTTGTCAAATCATGTTTTTATGACACGACTGTATTTATGCTAAAAACGAGCTATACTTCATTTTCTGTTTGACTTGAAAGACATGACTTTAAAATGTGCAGCATGTTTGCACCTAGACATAAATACCCACTGTATGTTGAGACTCCAAAGGTCACAGCTCTGAAAAATAAGTCATACAGGTCCTGAAACATGCATGCAAAACAACCAGAAGCATAGTCATTTGCTCTGATGCCTTTTCTGTAACAAAAAAAAAAAAAACAGTTTTCATGGCTGTTTCTGTTAGATACGCTTGTGAATGCAGCTTTGCACAGAGGAAAAACTCTGTGATTGCTTGCTGCTTTCATGTGCTTCTCTGACACAAAGCAGGAGCAAGGTTTGTTTGGATCACAGAAACAGAACCTTAAATACCATCATGTTGAATCTACTCTCTAGCTTAACATTTACACTTACCAGCTGCAAAACTCTTAAAATGCTGCTTTTTATTGTTTTTAATTAAGTTTTTACATTCAAGTAGTGAAGGACATGTGCGGCAAAATCTTACGGATTTCTGATTCCACTTGCATCCATGCATATTGAGGCAAAACTGATCTTCCTGGTGCTAGGCTCACACCATCCTTTGGTAAGATCCAACCTACTTTTTTGGGGCTGTGATCCCATCCCTCCATGCTCTACAGGCCCCCACACCAGTATCAATTCTGGCATTGTTCCCAGATCTTGGCCATAATTCAAAGCTGGAGAATTAAGGCTGAAATTGTTATTATTCGTTCAGAAAAGAGACAATAGAAAAGTTAGAGTATGCTGGGATGTAGGGAAGATTGATTGGAATTGATACCAGACATTCTATAATATAAAATATAAATTATGAGTTCAGAAAATGTAATATTTTGAAGCATAATGTGTTGATTCTCTCAACAAGCCAGTAAAATTTGTGATGGTTTCCAGTGTGCATTGAAATGCTCCAATTTTCTGGTTCAACTTCCAGTAAAAGTGCATCCATTCGATCGTTGCATACCATTTAGAGATATCCTTGTTTATTTACTTGCTCATTTGTTGTATTTGTCCCTCAGGGCTGAGTTCTTGTAAACACAGCTTTATCTCCAGCACTGTGTTGTTCGGTTATCTGTATCCTGTTTTCTCCCAAACTTCCCCTCAGCGATCAGCGAGTTTAAAGTTTCATCTAATCTAATATGATCTTTAGCGCTGGCATGTAAAATATAATACCCACCCAGGTGAGACGCAGCTTTCCATTCTACCTATGACTTCTTATCGGCTCGACTGTGGCATGCCTTTGAATTTTTGTGGAGCTTGGAAAACTCAGTGGCAAGTGACAGCACAACTCCATTCCACAGATGAGACACTACACCAGAAACCCTGATGTCAAACGCAACATATGATAGCGGGGCTTTGGTTTCTTTCTGCATACCTCCTCCAGGTGTACGCCTGCTTTAGGCTGAATTCTGGGTGGGGGTTGCTCTGTCAGAAATAGGGGGAAGAGTTTGTACTTTCAGGATATAGGGAGGCCCTATGCGTAACCTCAATCTGCCACCAATATGTAGTGATATATTATAGTGTGAAAATGAGAAGACAGAAGGGCCTAAGCTTTTCAGCGTCCCGACCAGACTTGATTTAAGAAGAATTAAACCTTTTTTTTATCTTGCTTAAGGGAGCACTTTGCGCTAGATAAGAGAAAGGTGAGATATAACCCTATGAAATATTGAATATGTGGGGTTATGAGTGTAGTCAGTAAGGTACGCAAAGTTAAATTGCCAAAGTTTCTGTATATCTAAAATGATACAAGACTGGATCACAAGAAAATTTGGAGGTAAAATGTGAAGTTCTACAAAGAATTGCCAGATGTGTCTAAAATATGAATATTATCTTTCAGAGAAGAGTTGAAATTCAAGCTCATCACTCCATACCAGTCAAAAAAAATCCTTAATGTTAGTTTTACCCTAGAAGAATAATGACATTTCATGTGAGGATTGATGCTTTTGACTTGCCAAAAAAACCTTGTTAAACAAAAGCTTCAAATTTACATTTCCCCAAAGACCACATTTCTTTTGAACTTAAGATTATCTAAATACGTAGTTCCATTTTATATCTTCAGTTATTTTGGTAACATGTTAGCCTGTAATGTTAAAGTTATGTAACTTTACAATACCAGGAATAGCCAAATTTCTCTGTGGGACTGAGCTGGGAGCTATTATGTTTGACTTTGTCTGCTAACTCGGCTGGCAGCTGGTTCAGCCACAGCAGCAGTCGACCGTGTTCTCAGCTCAAACTGGATGAGCTAGTTGGCTTGTCATCTTCACATTTTTTTCTCCTCTCTTTTTTGAGTTGATTTTTTAAAGATTGCAGCATTAACTTGCCTTGTGAAGGCTTTGATTTTTGGAATAATTAAGACTTGGTTTTCTTCTGGTTTGTATGATTCAGCTGGCCCAGGAAAAGACCTGGACTTGTTCTGATGTTGCTTCTCTACCAATATCATTCTGGGGAATTTCAAGCCATTTGGAGACCAGAGGGATATCTAGACACAGTTCTGGGTCTGTTCCAGTCCCGTTTGTTGGAGCCCAAGCTGTTCGCCAGTATGAAGGGATAGTCCTTCCATTAGGTTCTAGGTGTATCTAGGGGTTTCCTCAGATTGGGACATGCTTGGAAAACCTCCAAAATAAGGTCCCTTTACTCCAAGCTCCTCATCTTGTTTCTAAGGCAGAGCCTTGCCACCTTACAGAGGAATTTCAATATACAGCTCCTTGTATCCGGCATCTCATTCTTTCTCTTGTGATCCGTGTCTCCTGACCATCGTTGAGTAATTCAAGAGCTTTCCCTTTTTTCAGCTCCTTCATCGCCACAACAGACTTGGGCGGACAAGGCCCTAATCCATCTATCCTTCTCCATCTCCATCCAACCGTCACTTGTGAACAGGACACCAAGATATTCAAACTCCCGCTGGAGGCACAGACTGACCGCCAACCTGAGGGGAGCAGTCAACCTTTTTCCGCTTGAGAACTACTGCCTCAGACTTTGAGGAGTTGACTTTTACGTTCAGTGTAATCTGATAAATGTGCCAGGTATCCAGATCTATGTTTAGGTGGTGCATAGATAGGTACATTCAGAACAATTCACTCTTCAGTCTGACTTACCTGAAGCTTCGACTTTTATTACATTCTTGGCATTTCAGACTTGTAAGAGAGAAGAGAGAGGTTGAGTTGTAAGATGGGGGTTGGGATTGTCATTCATCAGGACACATTTGTTGTTTCCTCAGAGCTAGAAATTGCTAAAAGAAAAGAAAAAATTCACCCGTCTTCCTACCTGCCTGGAGTGACATCTGGTTTCTCAACCATCACCTTCCCCCTAACTAACCCCTCCACCCACAACAGATTTTAACTCACATTCAGGCAAGAAAATTGCTCCCGGCTCTCCTTCCTCACCTCTGTCGTCAAGTCCTCCAAACAGAAGCAACATTTGATACTGTAATCACAGTGTTGTTAGAAGAATAAGAAGAAACAGAAAGGCTAAACTTGCTCCTCAAAGAAGGTGTGATGCTGTGCTGCTCTTTTTTTCTTCTTCTTCTCAAGCCCTAACATGAAAAGACCTTAGGGAATTATTGCTCCCTGTTAGATAAATGAAGTTTTGTCTGGCCTCATTTGTTGCTTTGTTGAAAAACCAAGGCTGTATCAGCTTTCAACAATTCTTATTTTTTTCCTTCCTTTATTTTTAATATCGACACCGGCAGCAAGCAGACATCAGCTACGGTTTGGTACTAAACAGACATTTTGATCTGTGAACAAAATGTTTTTTTAGTTTTATTGTTTTCTGACATTCCTCGCGATTCCCTGAACTCCAAAAAAAGGAGACAAGAATCAATCCATCCATCCCTTTATCTATTCATTCACCCATTCTTCCACCCATCCTCCTTTCATGTTTCCATCCATCTGTTCATCCATCAATCATCTATCTTTCCATCAAGCCATCATCCATCCATCAATACATCCATCTTTTATGCAAGTCTTCATCTATTTCTTATCTATCGATCCATCTAACCATCTAGCATCGATCTATCTGTCTGTCTATGTAGAAATGTCTATAATAAACTTTGATATCATAGTAAACTTTTATATCGGGCTGAAAATGTATAGAGAACCCTGAAAATTTGAGTTTGAAGAAATACATTAAATTTTGGCATAAAAATCCATTCAACTGTGTTTTTGCCATATTAACATGAAAAATATTCTCTTCTAATTTGCTGTTTTATTCAGTTAATGTCATATATTTTTTTCAAAAACGAATCTGAGAAGACTGAAATAATATTTACAGTTGAGGATCTCATGGATCCCCCCCGTGCCCCCCCATGGAGCTTGATTGATATGTGACCTCTAAGAAGCAGAGTGCAAAAACACTGCAGTAATGAGCTCTTGGCAGACGTTGACAACTTGTTGACAAAAAGAAGAGGAAGAAAAAACAAGATTCCCATGCGCGGCCACGTTTAGCTCAGAAGTGGAAGTTGCCATTATGGAGGTGGTGATAACCAGCAAGCAGCACCAACCTTGCTGGGCGCTCTCGCACGTGATCTCACGATGTTGCAACATCCGCACCCTGAGCTCCATTCAGCTATGTTAAAAAAATAAATCTTCATGGATGACTTCAACCATGACTCCATGAAGGTCTTTTCTCTCCAGAGCTACTTGGTGTTCTTGGACACGCGTGTTTAACATCCATTAACAACCAGTGGTGCAACGGTTCCTTTAACCCCTTTTTTACCAAAACACTTGAAAGAGCAAGTAAATCCTGCACTTTGACAGGAAGTGCAAGATGCTCAATATTAAATATTGAATAGATTTACCTTTTACTAGGGGTGAGCTCTATGGAATTCAAGTTTTATCAAAGTACTCTATTGTGATAACAGTAAAAGTAAAGGTAAGCACTATTTATTATTTCTGTTATAGGCAACTGTATGGTTTCTGGATGGCACAGAAGTCATAGTGCCACAAACACAAATACTGCTTTTAATAAACATGCCAATTTTAATATGCTCTTTAGGGCACCAGCCACAAAACCTACACACTTCACACAGCAACTGCATATAATTATATTTTCAAATGTATTGATATGTATTGATACTCTTATTGAACAACCAGTGCAGAAAATAGTAAAACTAACTCTTCTGACACTACGAACAGATATGGGGTGTTTTAAAAGTCACTAATCAAAATTGATCACAAAAATGATCAATCAAATCTCTCATTATAATGAGAAGTTTCTTGCGATAAGTAATACAATAAATTCCCACCCCTCCCATCTTCCCACCCCTCCCATCTTCCCAATCTTCCTGTCTGTAAAGAGACATTTTAGTTTCAGAATCAAAGATTTGGATTTGGACAGGGCTCTAAAGACTGAACGCAGATTCGACATCTGGAACTCGTACCTTATAAATTCTTTGTGTGATGTAATCAGGGGTTAAATTACGCTGGTAAGTGTTGATTATTTAAGTAAATTATTATTCATGTCCCCTCTGAGTTACCATAGTGTATATAAATAACTAGTTGTCATCTTAAAGGGTGCGTTTGTAGTAATCACCAGGGACTTTTGCAGAGCGTAGGCTGTTAATGATTCATAATAACCTGTTTATGTTGCAGCATTATGATAATGACCACCTTCAAGTTTAATTTATTTTTAAAAAGTATCTTTTAGGTTTCTGAAAGTCAGTGTGATCAGCTCGCTGAGACATGTATTTAGGATGTATGAATTCTTCTGATTGGCTGCACAACTTTGTGCAGCACAACCCCATGCTGCTGTCAAGCAACAAATATATAATAATACTAGTAATAACAGTGTTTGTAGGCAGCCTGAGGAGAAGAACTGTGTAAAAAGAAGTAGCCAATTTGAGCACAAGGATAAATATATGTAAACTATCATCTACAAAATAAAAGCACTTAGGTTCTTTCTAAGATTTATCATCGGTTCGAGGTAATCCATTTTTAATGGTAAATGGTACATTTGAATTCAATATCCTGCAAAACAGATGTTAAAAGTTGGGTTAATATAGCTATAACAATAATAATTTGATGTGTTAGATGATCACTTTGGTTCAAGTCTGATCTGAGAATATTTCTAAAAAACTGTTGAATTGGTGAAAGCATCTCTGCTTTCAGCAACACAAATGTGTATAATGTTGAACTTTATACTGTGTTGCTGCATATTCAATTTATATTCTTGAACTCGTGTCTTTTAGAGAATTTGAGTCTGAATAGGCGTCCAGACTTTCCAGAAGTCTTTTCCCAACAATTAAAAACCATAAAGTCTTATATAATGACAGACACACAAGCACAAGTAAAACCACTCTCACAGGAAGACAAATGGTTTCCCCGTAACACCTGTTGTGGTTGTGGCTGTTCCTCCTCTGGCTCTGTGTGTTGTCTGTCTGATTTATGGCCTGGTATTTGTTGTTGCAAAGATTTTTATCACCAAGGACACAAGCTCCTAAAAGAAAGAAGGGGGGAAAAAAAACACAAAAAGTGTCATTGTATAAATAATAGTGACGGTACAAAATGTGCAACATTAATGTACAAGAAGAAACACAATCCTTCCCTTCTCGATAGCCACATAATCCTTGCAGGATCGCATAATATAGCCATCAAATGAATATGTCAGCTGTAGTGGAATGTATGAGCAATTCTCCAAAATACACTTTACTGTCTGGACTTATGTGTGTTATTTTCTTGTGGCTGACCACTGACAGAGTCCCATAGTAGCTCAGACAGATGCTGCTGATAAAGAAAACACAATCAGTGTTCAACAAAGGAAGCGAGGAAAAAGCTATTAACACCTTTCTCCTGAATTCCTCAAACCCCTCAGTTCACTTCCACCCCACAGGCCTTTTGGCTCCTGACAGCGTGAATATGTTATTTTAGTTGACAGAGTTAAATAAAGGTTTAAAAAAGAAAACAGTTCCCCTTCTGTTTCAGGCTCTGAGGCTGTTTTGGCCCTTAACAGAGCCATGGATCAGAGGAGGCTTCCATTCGGCCCTAATTTTACATTTCAAAAATATAAAGCCTGTGCTGTGGTTTATGTGTAAGTACATGGTGAAGAACCAATTGGATTTTTTTTCTGGGAAATATGAACCATCAAGCGTGCCCAACACACAGTTTATAATAATGTGGTAGAAAATGGGCAAAAAAGAGAGAAAGAACCTGAGCTAGAGGGCAAGAGTAAAAATATAGTGAAGGAAAAAATATAAAATATGATTAATTTATTATATTAAGATTAAACCTGATCATTAAAGTTTTTGAAAAGAGAAACCAGAATTAGAGTCCAAAGACCATCACGGGCCTCAAATAAATACTTGTTACAGCAGAATATAGATTTAATATGTTTTAAATGTATTCAGTAAGAATGAGAATGCTCTTAAATTTAATTTGACAAGGTTAGATTAAAAAATACAATTTTAATTTAAAATATAAAGGAATTAAGTTTACTCTTTAAAAGGGAAAGGCAAGAGCAGAAGGAAGGCAGATGTTTGTGCTTCCTTTAGGATCCTTGGTATGTGTTCAATCTGCATCAACAGGCATTAGTAGTATACATAGACCACCTTGGCTGTGTGGTAGTTTTAGGTGAATCTATAACAGTAGTCTATAGGGACTTACAAGTAAACTGTGATTTCATTAACAAGTTGAAACACTAGTGGTGTAGAGAATACATATGGAGATATATGACTACCATTATTAAAGCTAAGCACTAATTCATAACTTAAGATACCAAAAATGTCAACTCTAATAATTTAGTTTTTGTTTTAACCTAGTAAAACAAATATGTTGCTCTTTTAAGGCAGCTACTCCCTCACATATACCTCTGGTCTTTTGCTTTTGATGCAAATGAACCATTCCTTTAGTTTATTTAACTTTCTTTATTTCCTTTTCTTTTATTTATCATAGCAATTAAATTTCAGAAGGAATGTGCACTGTTAGTTCATTGCTGTTTTTTCCAGTTGCACTACTAAGGATTTGTCTATTTTCTGTAATGTTAAAGGCAAAACAGGCAGTAAAAATCAATTTAAATGAGCTCTAATGACACAAGGGGGTTTTTCTTACCTGCATTGACTTTTCTAAACAGACACACACACCCAAACCGTTTCAGTGTGGGCGTGTTTGGTAAATATGCCATTTCTGCCTTCCTTAAGCCTGGGGAAAATGTGGTGTTTTATTGTTTGTATGAATAAAGGGCAAGAACAAATTTGCCCCCTCCAAAGCAGAGGCCCAACTGTACCCCCCTCCACCTTCCCACACACACACACACACACGCGCACACACACACACACACACACACACACACACACACACATAGACATAATCATAACACAGTGTGGCCTCAGCGCAGGTGCGATCCCACATGGCTCTTTCCAAAACAAAAATTGCCTGAGGGTTTGGTGGAACAACACCTGAATCCCTTACATAGAAGTTAATGAGCAGTTTTAAGCAGAAAGCTCCCATTTCCAGCATTTTTATAAATGAAAAACAACTTAAATAATAATTATTATTCAATTATTGTGTTGTGCTTTACACATTATTTTTTATTTGGTAATATGAGCTGAATCACACTCCAATCTGTTAGAGGTGTCAGTTGTATAACTCAGAACTATACGACACTGCTGGTTTGCAACAACCTTCAGCTCCTAACCAGCTGGAAGGATTCCGAGAAATAGATAAATTAAAGGTTGAGATACTCGATCTTGCCTGGTGTGGCCCCCAGGCAAAGATGGTTTATTTATGTAGCGTCATAAAGCCATCGTGTAAGAAGTAAGAAACATTAAACTGTAGATTTGAAACAGCTTACATAGACATTAAATAAAACATCGTTATGAAAAAGCTGTAGTTAAATATTATTTTTCTGTTTTGGTTTAAAAGATCCAAAGGTTTTGGCACATCTCAGGTTTTTAGGTAGTTTGTTCCAAAGTTGCTATTTCTGTCTTTTTTTTTCATAGATATTATTGACATACAGACTGTGACTAACTTATGCTAAGAGATAAGTTAGTCACTTATCTAAGTGACTAACTTAGATAAGTGACTAACTTATCTAAGTTAGTCACTTAGATAAGTGACTAACTTATCATAATCTGTGGTAGGGGGGACGCGTAAGCCTCTTTCACAAAACATTTCAATCTAAAACCCTGCAAAATTGACCTCTGACCTCCCATTGGCCATTCATAAATCACAAGAGGATATGGTGTTATCCCACAAAGGTATCGAAACACAAGCAAGAGTCAGTTAACAGGGCATGTCACATTGTCATTATGCATAAAACCTGTCAGTTTCATTAGTTTTAATGATTCTTTTGTACTTTTATATAATGTAGTTATATATAATTATAATAATTATGATGCATTTTTCTTTGTTTTGTACTGTTTGAACTGATATATTTTGTACTGTTTGTACTGTTTGAACTGATAACCTTGTTTTGTGTAAAATCAGTTCATCTACAATTTATCAGATTTTAAAAGTCGAAAAACTAAGTTCTAACTGTGTCCTCGGGATAATAGAGACAATTTTGTCCTTATTTTTAATTGTGAGGATGAGAGAGCAAAACATTGCAATACAAAATAAAACACCTGTCAAGGAGCCAAAACACCTTGAGTTTTCAATGCTTCTGTTTTCATAAGCAGCCATATTTCAACAAAGTTGTTCAGTGACGGTAGCAGACAGCCTTCATCAACGGTTTCTCCTGATGCTTCCAGTTTTCTAGAAACTAGAATAGTAACTATGGAGATGAGAAACAAACTTCTATGTTTTTTTTTATTATATGTGGGGGGAATTTAATTTCATTCCAGACCAGAAATCATTAATCTGGACTGTATATTATGTACATTTAACTGTTATATTTCCACAGTAAACATGAACATGATATAACATGAAGTGACTTCTAGGAATTAAATTCACCACGGGTCAAAATGTTTCATTGAGGCTGAAATGAACACATATACCCCTCCTAATGTTTGCATATGTGTCTTCGGGGTTTGGTGTGTTGCAATATTTGCTTACTTCGTGTTGTCAAACAGGTTCCACTGAAGTCATATATTAATTCTCCAGAAATGTAGACTCCCACATGTTTTTGTGTGTCAGGCATTTGATGTTTTACATTACGGTTTAGCCTTATTTAAATAGAAAAACATCCATCTAGGGATAATTTATTGTTGTAATATCAGATATTTTCCCTCTGCTCATTTTGTCTGGGCTTTAATACGGTGACGAAAGCTCACACGGTCTCTATTTCATCATCACACTTCTCTGCAGAGCCTAAATTCCTCTGCTGGGAGCACAAGCATGCTCACGTTCATCCACGGCTCAGGCACTCGACTCTGCTATTTATGATCATGTGCCATGTTTCCGTTCTCTCCCGCCCGCATGACGCTCCTCCCTCCGTGCTTAACCTCACCTCCTCTCTTTAACCTCCCCTCTCACTCGCCTTGTAATCTTAAATAGGTTTCACATGGAGTTGTGGTCAGGCCTTGTTTCTCTTGGCCGAGGCATGTCACTGTAGACACTTCCTCTCAGCCTTTTTGGAGGATGAAATGTTTTATTTCTGGTCGAGGCTTCAGGCTCTGCGCTCCACCACCCCCAACATTGTTTGATTTAAGTATTATTTAATTTCCTCTCTGAAAATTGAATGCAACACATCCCTGTATTTTTTAATTTTACTTAAACGCTGGATGGCGGTAATATGTTGCTCTTTGGGCATATTTTAGGAGAGTGATTCATGTAAAGCATAAAGTTCCCCACTAAAGCCAAAATAATCCCTGGAATTAATATTTGAACCTCAAGTTTTCTGTTTCTCTTTCACTTCTTCCTGTATCAATATAATTTTGGAAAGTGTTGTTCCAGGGCGATGCCTTGAACATTCACTTGATTAAAGAAATTATATCCGTAATTTCCTGTACTGCAAACACCACAGACTGAGATTATACCAAAAGGTCTGATTATGGGATGTTTCTTCTTCTGTGGTTTTATCGTTTCTAATCTTAAAACTGTGTTTTAGCTGCAAAGTCTGAGGGTTGAATGACTGAAATTTTTGCTAAGCACACATGTGTTTACTCAACACTTCCCAAGAATGCAAGTCTTTGCAAGCAGGCTGACATGTGCATGTAACGTGTGCATGTAGCGTGTGCATGTAGCGTGTGCATGTCGTGTGCGCTGTAGGGGGAGTATGTGTTTGTGTTTGTGCATGCATGCATAGTTGCGTAAAGATTTCCTTCAAAACTTGGATTAATAAACCAAATGCAATTGATTGCATGAGTGTTTGCACACATGCAGTTCTTTATGTGTCAGCCAGGGCGTGTGCACCGTAGGTTATGTGTAAAGGACTTGTGGAGTGATGGAGGAGAGGTTTTTGGTGGGAGGCGGAGCAGAGGGGGAGTTGTCGGAGCTCGCTCCTGTAAATGTAACCGTTTGTGTGCTCAAGAAAGGGGCTGCGGGAGGAGTGGATGTGGCCCGCCGTAGACACAAGGGCGGATTGATAGTAAACACACACTCCAGGTCTAGTGGATCTGCAGCCAGCAGCCTGGCTAACAAGCCCTTCATTAAGGCCGTCTGATACACTCACTGAGCGCCTTTGTTGAAGTAGGAAGCGAAAAGTACGGCAGACAGATTTGACCTGAGAACGTTGGTATGTGCTGCCAGCAGTCACAAGCTTTTCCCCCTCTCATTACACCTTGAGAAGGATTTATTTTTGTCATGCTGAACAGGTTGCCCTCTAACTGGTGCAGCTTCTTTCCTCCTCCGGGTAAAATATTGCAGGCAAAAATACATATTTGCAGTCTTCATGCAAACAATTCTAGGGTTTTACCTTGCAGAATGCAGTAAAAATGACTAAATCTTAGAAGCACTGAAACACTATGCACACTTTTGCTTCTTCAAAGTATTTAGTTGGGAAAGAAGAACCCAGGTGCTTCTGATCAAATGCACTTGGCTTATGAATGTGAAGAGCTGTATAAAAGGAGTTTCTGTGCTCCAGAGTCGCATCCTTCCACAGAGAGAAAGGCTGTTGATAGATGTTGACAAATTTAAGATAGCTGTTAAACTTTCCATCAGATTCACCTTAAAGCTGCAAAATGATTCTGGAACAGTAAACTTTGATCCAAATCACGCATTTATCTGTTAAGCACGGTAGGGAAGGAGTTCGCTGCAAAAACACAAAAATATATTAGAAGCTTGTTCAAGGTAAAGAGTTTCTCAAAATGTATTTTAAAATGTATTACTGTAGTTCCATTGTGAGATTATTTCATTTATATTAAGATATTTTACCCTTTTTATAAGTGAAATAATCTCCTAGTGGAACAAGCATTATTTCATCAACATAAAATAATCATTGACCTAAAATAAGCTCCTATATCTTGCTAAAAAGTTACTTGTTTGTTAATTGCATCTTATTTCAAGTAAACTTAGATGTTTGATTTGTTGTGTTGTGTGTGATGATTTAAACTTGTTATGCAACCACAGTTTCCAAAACAACCAGAACTCTTGTTATTGTTACTCATTGAGAAATAGAAGAATCAAAGGGTTTCAGTGGTCCAGTCAAAGCCCAATCCTCAACCTGATTGAAATGCTCTGGTCGATTCTCAACCTGCATAGAAACAAATTTCTTCAGACCTTATGACCTCGTTTGAGATCGAGTCAATCATACAGTTGAATCATAGGGTATACATAGTTACTTAAACTCAGCTTTTCCTTTTTATTATTGTTTAATAAGTAATGTGGGATCTTCTGTGTGCTTGAGGATAAATTTTGGTGTTTTTATAACCTGGCATTAGAGGATAGAAGCAGATGGTGCACAGTCTTTTCATTCAAACTCTTTTTTATTTCCTGCTTAATGTTTTGCCACTATTTTCTCTTGTTTTATACGTTCTGGTTGAGAGTTGTCTTATCTTGCAACAACAGGACCTCCCATGCAGACCTCAACATGCTGCCATGTATCACTTTGTGCATGCAGTGTCTTCTGTTCAGCTCGGTATTGCTGTGTGTAGTGAAGCAGCGTGATGTAGGGTGTAGCTGTGACTGTAGTCCAGTGACCAGCAGAGCATAAAGGCTGCTGTTGTATTCAGGGTTCTGGGTTGTGGCTCCCTATTGGCTGGAGCAGCAACAGCCTGCGGCACTGAGCGAAAATCAGCCCAGTTTCATTTCATAACCCCATTAAAATGACTTCAGTGTCCAAACTCCAACATTCAGGCCAAAGTACAAGCTATAAATTAGATGATAATATAGCAAAGTTTCCAAAAACCATGCTAGGCACATTTGTCATTAGTTAAACTTGAACTAAGCAGCTATTAGGCCTAAATATCTGGCCGGCTCTTTCACATTTGTGGTGCAAGAAAAGTAACATCCGATCCAGAGTTATATAGACCTAAATGAATATAAACTTTCATTAAATATTATAAATATTATTAAATTAGCCAGATTTGCAGTATTTAAAGAATTCCCACTGGGAAGTAAGGATCTGTCTTTGTAAAACCAAATCTTTTGTACTAAAATGTATCAGTTACTTTGCTGAACTTCATGTGGTTTTGCTGTTTTCTACCCCATATTCGGAAGCCAATAACGAAGGAAACAACTTCCTGTTCTACAGAAACATCTCCTTCTCCCCATCCATCCATGTTTATAATTTCCATCTTGAAATGTCTGAAGGGATTTCAGACGCTTCAAATAAATTCCAAGTAAAAATTAAATACGAAAACTCAGAACTCTCTAAATTTCTATCTGAGAAGTTAGAAATTTTTATGATTGTGTAGAAATTCTGTAAATACTTAAATTCACATCAGACATGAGAAAATAGTCTAACAAAGAAAGACTTTTGTTATAGTCTCTTGCCAGAATATATATTTGAGTGAAAATGTTGAAGATATTCCTGTTTACAGTAAATTGGTAGAACGACGGCGGCATTAGGGTACAAGGTGTTACTTTGGTTTTTGCTGTCTCATCAAAATTTTCTCTTGGCCTTTAACTTCTGTCCTCATCATGACTCAGCAGGTTTTACCTTCAAACTGAGAGACTCTTGATTACTTTTTTTGGGTTTGCTTTGCTTTATGACTGGCTGCGTGCCACCAGCAGGAGCTTGGTGTTCGCCCACTGGAGAGTCGCCAGCGCAGTGCATCGCTTCAGCCCGCTCCATATATTTAAGTGATTGCTGACAGAATTTATGACGGGACTGAAAAATGAAGTCTGCATTGCAATAACATTAAAATAGAGAGTTCTGCAATTTATTTGGCCTGCCACAAGTCAGCAATCTTTGCCACCGACCACACACACATACACACACACACGCACACACACACACACACACACACACACATACCATTTCTGTGCATTTGCAGTTTTCCCCCTTCCTCCAGTTTTCCGACACAGGAGCATGGGGGGCCCATCTTTAGGGGTATCAAGGTAATGCTGGGCTTTTGCCTGAGGTCAGGAATGCCTTCACATCTACAAACAGCCCGGCTCTTTTGCTCGTCCTGTTTGCCTTTGTGGCTTGGTGTTTTTTAAGGTCCATACGAGCAAACACTCAGCAGGAAACACTGAGTTGTTGATCGGCTTCGCAGAACAGGATGAATGTGAGGGATTGTGAGTGTTTCTCACACACCGTTTGTGTATTTCAGATAGCTTTTTATTAAACCTGATGGGCGTGGTACAAAACAGTCGAATGCGCTCCAACCCCACCACGGCTTGCAGAAGCTTCTGCATAAATAAGAAATTGCAGTTTGATTGTGCGGCAGTGTTTGTCTGTTCCTGTTTGTGGATGTTGCCTGGAAACTTTGTGAACTTTCATTGTTCAACATGTGGCATCTCTCTCAGTCGCCACTCTGCATTTGTAAACAGGCGGCGGGGATGCATAGCCTCATTGTTTTGCATCATTATTACTGACAGGCCTAAATGACTTGAATGATGGGAAGCTCTTATACAAAATTAACCCGGCCCTGCGTGTTTACCCTGCCTGAATCTTGCAGCTCATTGGCTTGAAACAGAAGAAAGGGGGAAACAGGCCTCTCACATCCTGACATCTGCAAAGCACCTGTCCCGAGACGTGCATGCTGCGAGCATTCTTGAGCGCGTTCAGACCTCCATCTCCTCCTGCTTTACTCTCCAGCTTTGGAAAAACGCCTTGATCGTCATGTGCTTTAACAATTGACAGTGCTTTTTCCTGTCTCCTACATGTTCACAGTCTGACTCTGGTAGGGATGGCTGAGTATTTCGCTTGAGGATCATTTTAGGATATTTATAAAAGAATTTGGTTCATCAACAACCACTTTGGTGTATCTGCCTTACATTTAAGACAAAAAGCTGTAAAACCAAAAGCTGTCACATCGCCTCTTTCTGCATAAGAAACAGATACATTTGTAGTCAAACTGAACTACTTATCCATTGAACTTTTGAACATTTTGCCACAGTATTGCCAAAAATGTTGTTGCATTTTATTTGAAATTTTTGGGATTGACCAGCCCAAAAGTGGTGCATAATTGTGAAGTTAAGTAGAAACAATTTTCAATGAGTTGACACTTAATAGAAACACCTTTTGCTGCATGTTTTGCTGTGGGTCTTGGGGATTTTGTCTGTACCACCTTTACACATCTGGAGACTGATAATTATGTCAAAAACCTCATTCTCAGTCAGATTGAATGTATCCTGGTAAAAATCAGCTCCTTCTTCTACACTTTGCTTCATAAAAAGGGTCTGGACCCTCAGCTATTCAGAAATAATTGCATCCTGCAGACATGAACTCTTTTAAGGTTTTAAACTATTGGATTTGATTTTACCCAACTGATGATGTTGGCGGTGACGTATGTAATGCACTAGCTCAATCGTAAAGGAAGCTATGCTATAAAACTAACCGAACATTTTAGTGCAGTCCCCCACTGCAAAGAGAGAAGTGCCTAGCCAAAGACATGGTTGTTAATGAGAGCTGCAGGCTTACCATGCAATAAAATCTCTTAAATATTCCTCTTGATCAAACTTTAATTGCCCAGTTTTCCAATTAGGGTTGCAATTGTAATGTTTTCAAAACCAGGTGACAAAGACGTCTGATGATCAAAGCGATGTGTGCTTAAAAAATCAATCTAAACAATATTGTTTATGTAGATCTGAATTAACACATAAAAAATTAAATCATTGTATTAGATATTTATATGAGCAAATTCAACTGGATGTTTTTGTTTGTCGCTCAGCCTTTTGTAGCTCCATGCCTGGTGTGAACCGCAGCCCTGTGTTGTGAAGTCGATCATGTGACGCTGTGAAGTTGACCGCTCAGCCTGACAGCTGAATGTCTGTGTCTGTTTCCTGTCCCAGATAACAGCAGTATGCAGAGAGGCCGCCCTCCTGGCCCTGCAGGAGGACATCAAAGCTGCGCACATCGAGGCCAGACACTTTGAAAGTGCCCTGAACACGGTGAAGCCTCGAATCCCCGACTCGCTCATCCAGTCGTATGTCAGCTATCAGCAGCAGCACAGCGGCTTCTGTTTCTTCTGACAACGTCACTCTGGACTCTTCGACACTGCAGTAGCACACATATTCACTTGCATTCTATGTACTGAATTTTGATCCAAATGTGTAAACACAAAATAAAACTGGATATTTTGTGACGGTCATGAAGCCTGAAATACTGTTTTTGTGACAGAATTTTTGTGTAATTCTTTTTCATGTTTGATAAGAAAAATATTTCCTAAATTTCATGCTGTATAGTACTTTACAGTAACTTGCAAAAGTACTTCAGGGCTTTTTATTGTGATTTTACCTGATAGACAAAGTAGTACGTAGCACTGAAGTTAGAGGGAAAATATGCATAGTTTTCAAAATTTTTCATGCAATGTGAAAAGTGTCACTTGCATTTGCATCTGTGTCACTTAAATTTGGTATCCCTAAATAAAATGTCAACTGCCATTAACTTAAGCACAACATCCCCACAGTGAAACATGGTGATGCCAGTATCACTCTTTTCTCCAGCAGGGCCAGGGCTGAGTTGATGGGAAGATTGATGAGGCAGATATAGGAGAATCCTGGGGAAAAAAAGAAAAAAAAAACTATCAGGGGGCTGTAAAAATAATCCTAGAGACTGGGATCCAGCAGGATGACAACGCTACAGCCAGGGCTACAGTGGTTTAGATCACAGCATATACAAGTGTTAGAATGGTCCAGTCAAAATCCAGACTGAGATGCAATTGAGAATCTGTGGTGAGGCTTAAAAATGTATGTTATTGAATCGTTAATAAACAGTGGACAAACTTTTAGCCTCTAGATGTACAAAAGCTGCTACCATGTAAGTAAATAAAGTTTATATCAGTCTTCACAGACTAAAATCACAAAGTACTTCACAAAGAAGTACTGTACTGTAAGTGAAACATAATGCAGTTCTCTAAAGTTTTGACATGAGGGTCTGAACACAAATGCATGTAACTCCTATTAGTAAAATACATCTTTGTATTCCTTTCTTTTCACCACTTTATGTTGGTCTGTTACATGAAATCCACATAAAGTACATTCCTTAAAGTAGCCAAAGTTTGGTACCAATAAATGGAATAGAATATAAACATCCTATAGTGACTCTGCTCAATAGTTGATATGTATATATATATATATATATATATATATATATATATATATATATATATATAATGTGTATATTTATACACTGGTTTTTTTTTTTATTGAAGTGCTCACAGGCAGTTATTTAATGCATTTAATAAAATAATAACCTTCTTAACCTTCCTGGTGCGTTTCTGCTTCCTACACTTTGCTTCGTGGAGCTGCAGATCAGAAACCACGGGGGAGAAAAACGGTCACGGCTGGTATATTCATCTCATCCATACATGGAAAACAGGCTAATTGCTGTAATCGTGAGATTTCCGTCCGCACTTCCGACCACTAAGAGTGGGGATCCAGGCGGCCATCTGTCGCGGGATTTGCTGTATCACCAAGAGGTTGGATTTTTACATCCACTCATTACTGCGCCACAAACTCGCTTCACTCTCGGCTTAAAGCCTATAGGTCTTTTCAAGTTTGTTTGTTTTTTTGTTTTTTGTTTTCTCCCCTAAGCATTTGCTGACCCGAATTGGCGCCCGGGGTCATCCATCTATTGATTTTTCCATTTGAATGGGATAAATTGACTTTGTATTGAACTTCCTTTTCTCATGGATCCGGATGTAGCACATCCGCGACACCAATCAAAGCAGACAGTCAGGAACAGAGGAGCGAGGGGAGGGGGCTGGTGGCAGCAAAGAGGCGCAGGGGAGGGGGCAGAGTCTTTCCCCCTGGCTGCAGGGCTGCTTTTTTTTTTTTTTTAAGGTGGTCTCAGACTAACCCGTTTCCACCTCATGCAAGAAAAAATAAATCAGCACATTAACGGAACTTCAGCATGATGCATAAAACTCACCGCCACGCATTTCATTTCCTCTGATGCCATGCATGAATACGCAATGGGAACATTCTAGGGAGTTCAGAAGACATCCTGTTGATGTGTTCCTCCATAAATCTGTTGGGAAAGCCACGCAAATGAAGTCTGAGCTGTTTAAAGAGAACAGTGACCGTGAAAACTACAGCTGGGGGATTGAATGTGGATTTTCAATGTGAGACCTGACAAAATGCAAAGTTTTTCTTAAAAAAAAAAAAGCCGAAAAAAAAAAAGCAAATTGCAGCTTTTGTGTATTAGGGTTGATGACATCACAAGAGGCAGTAATGGCTCAAGCTGACCCTCTAGCCATAATTCTTATGTTTCTAAGAGATGGAATATCCCAGTCACAGACAAAGAAGAGTAGACATAACATTGTGCTTTCCTTCAAACATGAGTGTGTCCGCCATGTTGTGAGAGGTGAATTTGACCTGGGAACCCGTAGAAGTCTGCTGGGAAGCAAAGTTTTCTGAGTAAAAGAATCACTACAAAGTTTTGTTTAGCTACCCAAATAGGTGTTCCTTTTGGTTCTAGTAATGGTATCTATTAAGATAAAAAACAATATGCAAATCAAGACAACACAGGGCAACCAATAACAGTGACCTTAAAATGGACATAAACTCATTCAACTCATCTCTATAAATACAATAAATGATTTCATTTGTAATCAGCTTCAGCTACTCTGTTGAAAAATATTTTATAGTAAAAATTTTATATATCCCATCAACAGCAAATTTTCAGCCCATTTTCCACGTAAATCAAACCTTATATGTAAATAATGACTGATACTAAATATTGTATTAGGAATTACAGCTAATCTTAATTACAGTTTCAAACATCAAAAATAACATTTGTTTGATTTTAAAGTCCATTTAATTGCAAATGTTTATTCATACCATAGCATTATGATGAAAATAAGTAAAAAAAAAAGAAGGAAAAAAATGTTTTGAACAGGTATGTTTTCACAGTAGCTACATTACCAAAACCCCCGTTTTAAGTGCATTACACTTTTTCCTTCCACACAATTTTCTATTAACGTGCCTTGGATTAGGAGCATCAGTGAGTGGACTACTTCTTTAACTGAAACATTGTTTCTGTAATCATTTTTGTAATATTTTCACTTTTACATCTTAATATTTCATTAGTTTGTAAGCAATTAACGTGAAAATGAACAGAAATGAAAATTTAATATCACTCTGTAAGTAATAGAACTATAAATTAAAAAAAATGTCAGAACTGGTACAAGAGTTCTAAAAATGTTTAAACTATGAAGCAAATATTAGCAGAAAGATGATATAAATAAACCACCCGGGGCGCTTATTACATAACTATTAGTCATATTAACCTCATTCATGTCATTAATCATAACAATCGGAAAGTAGTTGTTTCTGCCGCTGCCTGGTCCTCCTCCTCCTCCTCCTCTTCCTCAGCTCAGAATGGAAAACCCGTTCCACCTTAACTCAGCGCGCCCTCTCTCTCCATCGGCCGGCCTTCCACATCTGCCCAATGAATCAGGAGCGGATGCGGTGTATCCTTTTTCAGAGCCGTGAATGGCCAATGGGAGTTGGCTTGTGGAGCAAACACAGAGCGCTTCGTTCCCATTCATTCAGTGCAGAACAGGCCCACAGAGCTGGAGGGAGCGCACACAGGACGCAGCGTTTTGTTTTTCCTGCTCCTTCCTCCGCACCGCCGCGCAGATTGAACTAGAAATAAAGGCCAGCACGCAGTCGGTGCTCCCAGCAGTGTTGGATATAAGCTCGCATTCCACCTGGACGTGATTTTTTCCCCTCCTTCTCTGCAACTCTTCCAACGGGACTCCTTTAACTCGCATTTACAGATCGGCCTCCACAAGTGCGTAGCAGCTCCCCACGGGTGACTTGTGTCTTTTCTTCATCGGAGCTCCACCGTGGATTTATGCATGCGCACCCAGCGCTGAACTTTTTCTCCACGCAGACACCGAAAACAAAAGGAATAACGCAGTAAAAGGGATACTTTCGATCTTGGATTATCAAACTCAATGTTATGCGTTAGACCTCGCAGTCCGCGGTTGGACATTGACCTTTTCCTGTTGGATGGAGTTTTGCTAAATTGTTTGGTTGATGGATTCCACGTTATGGATGCTTGCATATAGGTAAGCGCTCTCCTGTCGGGTTTTTTGTGTAATTTATGTTGCGTTTTCGGTTATTTGTTGGTCTACTAAAGCGCAGGAAGCACGCTGGGCTCCGATCTGAACGTCCAGGCACAGTTGCGCATGAATGCTCGGACTTTCCGTAACATTTTCACAGTGTTGGGTTGATGGATCTCCATGCCCGTGTCTCTCCGTGACTGCACTGTAATAAACACCCCTCCCCCACCCACGGCGGTTGTTTTCATTCATAAGTTCCTCCGTGTCTCTGGAAGCGTCCTGATCTCTTGACTCCCGAGTGTTTTCCACGGGATCCCGCTTTTATCTCTCCTTTCTGCTCAGATAAACGCGCTTTGCGTCGATCATCCTAACGAGGTGCGCGAATTCACGCAGGAGAACAGACCATGAAAGACTTCTGTTTATTTGCCAAACAGCAAAAAAGTCGATCTTTTTAGTGTGTTGAGTGAAGCAGACAGAGAAAGGCTTTATGTGTTTTTGTGTCAGTCCTGCTGCCTTTCGGCCTCCTGCAGGTTGACGTTTGCTTCAGAACACCCTGAAGGCTAAAACTCAAATTCCTGCCCGTATTTATGGTGTAAACATGCACATCAGGGGAAATATTTGCACTATAATAACTCCCAAAATCTACTTTGCCAAAACACATTTTAACCCTTCATCCCTCCCAAACGGAGTGAATTTGCCCTGACCTTATTTATTCCCAATGCTGTAGTTTTGCCCCCCATGTCTCTGAGCTTCTCCTCGGTGTTGTAATAGAATACTAAGTGAGGCAGCTCATTTAGTTCCCTTGGATCGTGTCCTCATTTCGTCGCTGCGCTGCATTTAAATGTTAACTAGTCATAGAAATGTAAATGAGGAGGGGAAGTGTTTGTAGGGCCTGTTGAAGTTTGGATCTGTGTGTGTTGGGAAGAAAAGTCTCAAAAAGTCTCGTTAATACTCAACTTTTCCTCCTCACTTCACCGGATCAGAAGTTAAGGACTGTTTACAAGAGAAATATGGACTTGACATAATTTAATCCTGTTTTTATGATGCAATTTCGTAATAATGATAATAAGATAACAGTGCTGTGTTTCGGCAACCAGAAAACTCCTTAGAAATGTGTTTTGCCCTTCTTCCATAAGGGCACTGTGTGTTTTCCAGTGTGAGCTCAATCTGATCACATCTCCTCTGTCCTTTGTCTCTCCCTGGTCCCTTTTCCGGATAGGTTTTCCAATGCATGTCCACGGTGAATGTCGGAAGTGGTGATCCCCCCAGATGGAGCTCCAAAGTCAACATGGCCCCGCCGGATCATTAGTGGTGATCCAGCAGCCTTCCCTCGACACCCGGCAGAGGTCGGATTACGAGCGGGAGCTCCAGCATGCCGCCATTCTCTCCCTGGAACAAATCAAGGCCATCCGCTCCAGCAATGAGTACACAGAGGGGCCCTCGGTGGCGCGGAGGCCCCCAGCGCCCCGTGTGGCCCCCAGGCCCCAGGATAAGCAAGAAAGGACCCATGAGGTCATCCTCGTCAATGTGAACAACAACTATGAGCGCCAGCCGTCGGGTCACCACCACCACGGTGGGGGTGGCGTGGTGGTGGTGGCCTCAGGGCCACAGTACGGAGGCCCCCGGGCCCCGGGACTCAGCCGCTCCACCAGCACAGGGAGTGCTGCCAGCTCGGGGAGCAACAGCAGCGCCTCCTCTGAGCAGGGACTCCTCACACGCTCCCCCCCAATGAGACCCGGCGTGGGCCTGCAGCACCACCACCGGGCAGAGCTGCCCATTCGGACTCAGCCCAAACCCAAACTCCTGCTACAGCCGCAGCAAGGACCTCACCTCCACCAGCCACCCCCAGAGGCTCCGCTCAAGCCCCCGACCAAAGGGAAATCGGACTTTGGGGTCGCAGCGGCCGCCGCCGGCCACCAGTTTATCTGCGAGCGCTGTGGGAAGTGCAAGTGCAGCGACTGCACAGCCCCCAGGAGCCTGCCCTCGTGTCTGGCCTGCAACGGCCAGTGCCTGTGCTCGGCGGAGAGCGCGCTGGAGCACGGCACGTGCATGTGCCTGGTCAAAGGCATCTTCTACCACTGCTCCAACGATGACGAGGGGGACTCATGCGCTGACCACCCCTGCTCGCTGTCGCGCTCCCACTGCTGCTCCCGCTTCCTGTGCATGGGATTAATGTCGGTACTCTTCCCCTGTCTGCTATGCTACCCACCTGTCAAGGGCTGTCTGAAGGCGTGCCAGGGCTGCTATGACCGGGTCAACAGGCCCGGCTGTCGCTGCAAGAACTCCAACACTGTGTATTGTAAACTGGAGAGCTGGGCCCCACAGAGCCAGGAGAAACCTTCCTGATCGCTTCCTGTGAATGCGTGCAGGACGCTCCCGATGTGGATCATATGATGACAGTAAAAACAGTGACAGTCACAGATTAATGTTTATCAAGCACCTCCCACATGACTCCTCTCCTGGCTGCAGAACACGAAGGAGCTACAAAGGAGTAACGAAAACCACTCAATTATTTTTTATTTTTTTGTGCTTTTCTCTGGATCAGGACCATGTTTTTACAGACCAGTGTTTGCCTTAATTCTTTCTCTGTCTGTTCCCCAGCTCCCTGAATAACACTATTTTTTTATTCTAATTAAAAATGAAAAAAATGCTTCTTCCGTTTGAGGCTGGCAGTTTCTTCCGGCCTGTGCCTGTTGGGGGCTGCCTCCCACCAAATCTGTGAAGGACGATCTGTTTTAGGGCGATTATGTAGCTGTTACCTGGTGTTCGTAGCAGACAGGTTTGTTGCTGCCACAGTAAAGCCGTGGCTCCTCTGCTTGTGTTGCATTAACAAAAGCACATCCATCTCATAGTATTCTCCACTTGGATATGTTTCTCCTTCCACCCATCTGGACTGTTCACACTCATTCTGTGGCATTTTCCCATGTTTCTTTTTTATATGTGTAAAAAGTATACGCCCCAAAAGAAAAATTGGCGATATTAAAAAAAAAAAGAAAAGAAAAAAAATGTCTGTCAAACATTTTTTTTTGTTGTAAAAAAATATTTATTATGTGAAGCTCTATTATTTTATGATATTTATTGCAAGAGACAGTCTTAAATTTACTCATGTCTGAATATAACAAAATATCAAAAAATACTTACTGAAAATTAAAGGGTGGCACAAAAGAAAACTATGTTAACTTTAATGCAGAAAATATATTAATTAATGAAAAATATGGTGCTGTGTGGTGTCTTGATTGAGAAGATGGGACTTGTGACTGATTTTGAAGAAGTTTTCTGCAATTGTGTGTGTGTGTGGGTGTGTGTGCGTGTGCGTGCGTGTGTGTGTTTGTGTTTGTGTTTGTGAAGGGGATTTCTGGCACAAAAAGCAACATGCACAAACGTCTTGCAACTTGAAAAGCAACTGTTGACATTCTCAGAAAGGCTTTTTTGATGTGATTCTCCACAATAAGCTTGGAATTTAAACAGCACGTCACTAAAATGATTAGCTTAGCATCTTTACGTTATTCTTTTACAAAAACTATGTGGGTCGCTCACATCAGCCAAACGAGTCACCACAAAACTATGCTCTGCAGTTTATTCCCGAAACTTTAGTGCGGCTATATTGGGCTATTCCCAATTTCCCAAATGGTCTCCACGTTGCAGGAAGGCCTTGCAGGAATAAGAGCGACCATTACGAGTAGCTGGAGCCACCTGTTCAAAGATAATAAACCCAGGCTATCAATGCTTTGCTTTTATGGCACGGTTCCTGCACTAAAGGCAACGACAGGAGCCAATCCAGCCACCACCCAGACCCAAACACCCCCCTACTCCTGTTTTTTTTTTTTTTTTGTTAGTGAATTTATCACTTTGGAAGTCTGTTGACCCCTCCAGCCCCCACAGCTACTAACTGACACCCACACACTTCTGCACCTCCAGGCCCCCAGGGGATGAGATCATCACTTTGAGTGTTGGTTGGTCAGGAAGAACCAACAGCAGTTTGGGAAGCGTACACTTCACCCTGGAGATTCCTCTGGAAACAGAACAGAAATGTCCTCCAGCTGGATTTGCGACATGGTGGTGATGTTGTCCTACATGAAACATGTCTGGGGATTTTTGGATTCAGCACTTTAGAAATAAATGGTTCTTCTTGAAGTTAAAACCCAAGTAGACAGGAAGTGTCTTGTTTTGTTGCTCAGACTCAAATCCCCCCTCCCCAAATGGGCCCTTCTCTCCTCAGTGCACTTTTGGTGGAATGTACCTTTTGTTGCCTTGAATAGTTAAAGAGTGGATTAGCGATTTGTCAATTTCCTGCTACCTTTCAGTCTGGTAATTTGAGCCCCCCCATTTGCTCCTGGCTTCTGGGTGATAGCAAACAATAGGAGGCTTCTTTTTTCTTTTTTCTTTTTTTTTGTCAAGTTTCACTGTAATTCCTCCGTACAGATTTAGGGTTGGGGGTGTATGGAGGAGATCTAAACTGTACTCAGGAGTCAGTAGACAGGAAGGCAGTCTTTACATAGCATTTTCCAACCTAAGTGAAAACAATACTTATTTTAAAATCTTTAATCAGGTTAGCTGTGAGGCCTAAGGAGTAAGAGTTTGCAATAACATCAGGGAAAATAAATACTAAACATTTTTCTCAGTAAATATGTTCCAAACTCACCCTGTATGTTGGTAACAACTTATGTTATCCATACTTACTGAATATGAAAACAATTAATCCCATAAAGTAGGTTATGTGTAGTAAAATAGAATAAAAAGAAGTCTTGAACACTTGAAGAAGAAAATACAAAAAAAGGCATTGAATTTAAGAAACAATCTGTTAGTATTTAAAAAAAGAAAAAACAGCCTGTATAAATTAACAGGGTTTCTAAACACCAAGATATCACACTAGATCATTTTCATAATAGGTTATAGGTATATAACCATTTGTACTGGTTATACACCTATAACCAGTACAGATTGTTTTAGTTATAGGTGTATTTCTAAGTATATGAATGTTTGAAGAGAGCGCTGTTAAATTCATAATCAAGAATTGGGAAGAACATTTAACCACAATCTAGCAAAGATTCAGTGCTCCTTGCAAAATGAATAATCAGAAGAGTTGCCAGGACTCAAGAAGCACTCATGGAGAGAAAGGCCTAAAAACATAACTGGAACATGTCATATACTCAACTGCAGTGAGTTTTGTGCACTTTCACTGCTCGAGACTCAACCACTGAAGAAAAAAACATGTTCAAATTGCTTAAGCTGCCGACTTAAACAATACAACAACAGTGGGAGAACATGGTCTGGTTAGATGAGATCAAAATTGATTTGGATGTTCATCCTGGCACCACACATTACCCATAAGCGTACTAATATTGGGGATTTTATGGGTCGGGACAGTCTTTGAGCATATGGTTCAGACATTATATAATTTAAGGAAGAACAAAGGAAAAATTTAAAAACTTGTTAAGCTGAAGGTGAAACACTGATAGTTTTTTTTTTCTACGAGACAATGATCCCAAACACAGACAAGAAACTCTCAACTGGTCTCAGACAAACTGAAGCTGCTGGAATGGCCCAGTCAGTCAACCATCTTAAATCAAAAAGGAAATCGACGGAAAGAACTGAAACTTGAAGGATCTAGAAAAGATCCTTTCAACATTTAATATTTAAGCACAACTACAAGCAACACATGGAATCAATTTCTCTATCAGGGAGGTGTTTTCAGGCTTTCATTACCAAAAAAAGGCTTTTCTAACAAGTGTCAGCTACATTTCAGTAACTAAGCCATTCCACTTTATTACACATGACTTAAAGTTTATAGAGTAATTTATTTTTATCTTTGTGTCTGTGGATTACTTTCATTGTCTGCGACATCTGTGATGGACTTCATGTCAATAATAACATTAGAAATACATTTGCTGAGAAACACTTTGATACTGTTCAGTACTTATTGTCTCCACTGTACTGAAAAACTGAAATGTGACTCAAACAGTGACACCGCCCCCCTTCTTCCTCCTTTTTGCACTTGTTTCAGAGTACATTTGGCAGCTCTACACGCCCACGTAATGCTGTCAGCTTTGGCTGGTCCATTACTGCAGCTTTAGGGTTTTTTTAGGGGGCCTACCAAAGTACAAACATGCATGACTACCAAATGAGTCACGATGGAACCTCCAGTCCACACATCCTCACTGGGGCAGTCCTTTTCTTAGCCAGGGCATCTCTGCTGGCAAGGCAAGATATAAACAGTCATCGCCTTCCACAACATTCATCACCAAAAAGACCTACTTCAGCTTTCCTCCCCACGCTCATCTGGTTTTCATTATTTCCCCTCAAAGCGTATAAATAGAAATTTGTAATCAGGGTATAAAAAAAAAATAAAAAAAAAATGAAGGCGGAGGGGTTTTAACAGGAAAGGCTGTTTTTTTTTTAGACCAAAGTTTATGGAAGTTATCTACTCAGATATCCTGCTCTATTGTGGGGGAGGAACACGTCACATGAAGTTTGAGGAATGTTGGGTAAGGATTTTATTTCCGGTACAGGTCCTGATAAAACCTGGACCAAAAGTTCAGCTACTTTCAAACATCAGAAATAAATGCTCTGCACGCCCCCAGATAAAAGATCCAAAATTATAAACATTACAGAAACTTATCTTCGCCTTATAGCTTCCCTTTTAAGAATTTACATAAGATCAATGAGCCCCCATAAAACCTTTCAACGATGCCAAAGAAAATCCCCAAAAACTACAGAGTCAGTTCTGTCAGATATTATTATCATAATAAAGAAGAAGAACATTTTTTATTCTCTAACAAGTCTATGCCTCTGTTAGTTTAAAAGGAAGCTCATCATATTCCTTTTTAGTCAGCTTGATTTTGACATCAATGAAGAACTATTTTGATTTAAAGCAGACTTAAAAACTCTCCTGTGTTTGGTCTTGCTCCACTGTAAGACCTCCAGTAAGAAGTTTCTATAAATGGTTATTACTAAATACATTTTCTACATTGATGCTTTCCTACATATCTGCAGAAATCTGACTTAATCCTGGTGAACAGCAAGATTAAAGCTTCATCTCCATTAACAACCAGATACATAAAAGTTTATTGATACTTTACAAGGATTCATACATTCTTATACATGTTCCGTCACTCTTTCTCTTCATCACTTTGGATTTTTGGACATTTGGCAGTCTGCCATGGGGTGTGTCATATTAATGATGTGTCATTTTAAGGGATTTTGTCAGTTGCCTTAACAACTGACAATTTAAAGTATTTTTTTAAGAAAATTTTAATTTTAGTCATATATAATTGTAGGAAAATATGGTTATGTGGCTTCAATAAATATTATTTACCAACCAGAGATCGTTCAGTTACTTGGGTAGGATGAGGGGTGACAATCTGTCATATTTCATGAGAGTCACATAATGGTTACAACCACAACCAGTGGAAATATGTCTTAATATGCAATTGTCGGAAAGTAATAAGCAAAATATTCTACCAACAGAAATAAGTGATGCACAACGGTTCATCAGAGTAAACCGGTTTATTCGCAGGTATGGAATAGGAGTATGAACTGTTGAGGAGGTGGTGACTCTGAACTAGGACTTAAACCTTGAACTGCTTAGAAATAACGCAAAGCAAAATCTATGACACAGAGCTTTGTTTAGTTCATACAAGAAGTGCATAATGGTCAAGTGTTTCCATGGAGAAATATGGTTATGGGTACACAGTTGTTTATATGTAATGGACGATGGGAGACAAATGCAAAAATAGAATTTTTTATGATGACATAAAACAAAAAACACGTAGACAGATCCGTTTTTGATTCTCAAAAAGCATTACTTTTAAAAAGAGGTTTTATCATTAGAATTGCAATAAATTACTGTGCATGTCTAATGATTAAAAATGAGTAACTAACTCCAAAATATGACTTGAAAAAGTCATGTTTTGAAAAGCTTCACGAAAAGTTTTCATAAAATCTTTGCAGAGGAATGGTTCAAACTGCGAGTATATTTTTAGGTTCATCACAAGCCCAAAACAACAATTAGCTTCCAGCTGCTTCCTGTTCATCAGCATGTGAGAGAACAAACAGTTATTTACGCAGCCTTTTCCCTCCCCTGGAACCGTAAAGAGCCTTCAGAGACAAACTGCTGTTATATCAGGTGTCAAGGGCTATTTAGGATGGAGGTGTTTCACCAGGGCTTGAGTCTCTAAAGCATCTGATTGTGGGTCAGTTTCCTGAACAAAGACCAGAAGGACCGAATGGTAATCACAGAGAGAGAGGATCAACACAGCATCACACGACCCTCAGCAATCATTTACAGAGATCCTTTGGTAATTAATTGAATGTTGCCTTTGCTGTTGATCAACTGCTCCTGTTTCATCACATTTATTGACTCAATGTGTCTGCAAAGTTGATGCAACAAATGTCTGCCAGTTCTCAGCTGGGTAGCTGTAAGCTAACTCAATCAGTTGGTCTTATTGTTGTAAACAGCAGCTTTCAAGTTCCTGGCTCCGATCCCTAAATGTGTGAACAATCGCTCAAAAGATACAGTGCCTTTTGGTATTCACACACTTTTCCGCAGTTTGACAGATTACAACAACAGACTTCAGGGTTTTTTATTCGTAGTTTATGTTACAGACCAACTCAAAGTTGTAGAAGTAAAATAATTCATGACTTTCAAACGTTCTTTCAAAAAAGAAAATTCCAGAAATGTGGAATTCATGTGTACAGCTGTTCTGTTTCTGGCCTTGGAGGTTCGTTAGAGGACATTAGTAAACAAAGAGCATGTAGAAGACCAAGGAACGCAGCGAAGAGGTCAGGGAGAAGCCTAAAGCATGCTTAAATTATTAAAACAATATGCAGCACCATTCAATCCATCATCTGAAGATGGAAAAAGAACCTGTGAGGATAACTTTGATTTCCCTTTGGGATACGAAAAGTATGTTTGAATTTGAATTTGATTTTAATTAGGGAAGCAGCCAAGAAACCCAAGGTTACTCTGGAGGTGCTGCAGAGATCCACAACTCAGGTGTGATGACCTACAACACGGGTCTCCAATCTGCAGCTTTGATACTGGCATAAAATGGTATAGAACCAGTGATTAAAAAAAGAAAAAAAAAACTATATA
>NW_006799978.1:43807-141536 GCF_000485575.1 Poecilia formosa | reverse complement strand
TATATATATATATAGTTCTAAAAAAATGTTTTTGCAGTTTTTTAGTTTTTTGCATGGAA
Source organism: Poecilia formosa (assembly GCF_000485575.1). Classification (NCBI taxonomy): domain Eukaryota; kingdom Metazoa; phylum Chordata; class Actinopteri; order Cyprinodontiformes; family Poeciliidae; genus Poecilia; species Poecilia formosa. The sequence goes on along the minus strand of NW_006799978.1, from coordinate 141,477 downwards.
TAAATCCTACATTGAATCTCCATGATATAATGACACAATTGCTTACATTTATTTACTTTTTTGTCACCATTGTGTTGGAAACATTTTCCCCAAATCAAAGAAACAGAAATAACATGGTGGTTTATTAAAAATGACCAGAAATTTCCTATAGTAGATATTTATTAAACATTTCAAGTTGTCTTTTAATAAAAGGTTATTAAACATTTGTAGCTCTAAACATGTTTTATGCAGATGGATTAATGGGCAAAAATGGCTGCCTTATTCAAAAATAGTAAAAAAAAAAAGAAAAAGTTAACATTGTTACAAGAAACCTGTAACATGTTTCTGTTTATCACAAATCATGTGAAGAACAAAACAGCTGTTGAAGAATGGGCTGAGACCAAAGTTAATGTTTTCTGCCTAAATGTAAGAAGATTTATGAGGCAGAAAGCTAACTCTGCATATTATCCTGATCACACCACCAAACACGGTGGTGGTAGAATCATGTTGTGGGGAAACTATTAGACAGAAAAGACTGCTGTTCACAAAAGCTTCACATGCAATTTAATTCTGCTTGAGCAGTTTTGCGAGGAATGAATAAAAAAAATCAATACAAAATGCAAATGAAAGCTTTCATTTTTTTTTAAATAAATGCTAAGAAAAGAAAAAAAAATCTGTGAATCATTTCCTTCCAAGTCACTTTCTCTTACTGTGTCACTTAAAGCCCAATTAAAGTAAATCAAAGTTTTTGAAAACATTTAAGGGGTAAGAAAATTTTTGCACATCAAAGTATTGACAATACTTCATCTTAAATAAATAGAAATAAGAGCCTGCATCGTAGATAAATCACCTTGATGAAGAAGAACCATGAGATCCCTCTCTCCCAGTTAAAAACTATCTCTAAGTTTTTTCTCTTACAGAATCACGTCCTTGTTCCTCTTTAACGACCCCAGGGGACTTTTTCTAAATGTGTTTTCTGCATTCCAGCCCCCCTGTGCCCACTTTTGTTCCGTTTTCTCCTTTGATATCTCAACCAGCGACAACAAAAAAAGCATCCCACATGCACATCAGGTACACAGCAAGAAAAGATAGACGGATTTGGCAACGGAGAGGAGGAAGCTTGGCCTTTCTTTATTCCCTCACCCCGCCCCCGCCCCACATCATTCCCTCTTTTTTCTGAGATTAGACTACGCATCCAGACAGATGGTTCCCGTCTGCTGGCTTTTTTCAATTCACTTCCTCTCGTCACAGACAGTCACTCTCCCCCCTCCCCATCCTGCTGTTGCTCAGTCCCACCCCTCTCCCTCTCTCCTCCCCCTTCAACGGCTCCTCTGTTATGTGGCTGGAAATAATCTTTTATTGCCCAGTTGTTCGGAAGTGACCTCCTGCCCTTGATTAGATAGGGCCAAGTCCTATCACACGATTGTGTTTGAGCTGGCGGGACGACCCCCCCATTACTTCCCAACGCTCACACACACCATACCACCCCCTCCCAAAACAGCGCCATCCTTTCTCCAACCCCCCCATCCTCCTCCTCCTGCCAGAGACTTGGTGATCCCATGTGAGGGGACAACAATGGGGGGCTTTAGTTCCCTCCAACTCTTCTCGGCTGGGGAGCAAAAGGGTGGGGGTCATGAGGGACTTTCTTTTTTTTCCCCCCATCACTCAACCAGTGACCGACTGGAAGTCCCAACGCTTCAACCCCCATGCCCAGTGCCATGGTTAACCTCCCAGTTGCCGGATGCTCACCCTTCGACCCTCAAAGCCTCCTTCACCTCCCTTTCTTGATGACCCCCGCCGCCCTTTAAGAGTCTGCCCAGACACAGATAGATAGACTTTAATCTCCTACACTATCAGCAGACCTTTGAGTCTGCTGTGTGGTCCTCCAACAGGTGGGCCTGCTGACATATTTTGACCTCTTGTCGAGCTTCAGATCAGGCTGGCCTTGATCCTGTGAAATACCAGTTTCTCTATGAACACTCAGCTCTGATCCCAGGGAGCTGAGGATGCCAAATCTGCACCAATGTTTTATTTTGCCTGAATCATCATCATTTTAGGAGAGAAAATTGTTCACAGGGATTTATTTTGTTGCATTTTTGTAACTTTAAAAAAAAATATATTTTTTTTTACATTCCACAATGAGGAAGATTTTATATTCTCTATGTTTGATTTTCTTTATTTTTTGGGGTTCTGTCTTAGTTAATTTATTTAGTCTTTGGGTTTCTTGAATATATTTTTCTTCTCTCACTTTGTCTTTTTTCTCCGTTTAACAACAAGGACCAAATTTGATCTTTTAAGGAACCATAGAAAAAAGTCTGTCAGTCACTGATCTATTTACAGTTTTCTTGTTTATCAGTTCAAGCAACTAAATTAGCTCTGCTTTACGACTCTGTTGGCATAATATGAAGGTAATTATTCACCTGGTGAATCTGGACATGGCCCTCTCTGCTGTGCATTGCACCAGTTTCACTGACACTAGAAAAAGCCCTCAGCATGATGCAGACACCATCATGCTTGACAATTGCCACAGCAGTTTTACATTTAGAAAACATCACCTTAACTTCTCTGAAAGTTCTTATTGTCAATTGACCAAACAGATCAATCTTTGTCTTGTCTATAAAAAAAATAATAAAATTCCCAAATGCGTTTGTTTTCCATTTAGCCAAGTGCAAATATAAGTCATGCTTGAAGCTGTTGACTTTGGAGACCAGGGAAGAGTTCCCATCAGTAATAAGATGTTGAATTTTGACTCACTTCTGTCTGGACAAAGACATTGGTGTCATTGGTGTTGTTGTTGCATAATCTGACTAATGTCCTCTCTTCTGATGGAGATTGTTTGGGTCAGATGGTTGAAACTTGGTCACAATGGGTTTTCTAACAGGAGAACGATCCAAACATCAAACAGTAAAGCTTCTGAGATGACCCTGAACACAACCCTGTTGAAAGGCCTTTTAGGAAACCAGCTCTGTCATTTTAGATAAGAAGATTGGTTAAATATCCGAGCAGACCACCTATCTTTTGCCAGTGAGTGAGTTACAGCTAGATAAATCCTGTCTCCTTTAGTCTGTGCAGACTTTATCAACTTGGATCAAACTGAAGTCGTTTCCATACAGGATGCAATGACATGATTTCACAGTTTGCATCTATTTCCTTTGTGGTTAGCTCTTTTCAAACTAGTTTAATTGATCTATAAACATATTCATGCAACACAATTACCATTTTTTATTAAAAGCACAAACCTCAGAAGTAGTTTTCCATGTCAGTTTTACAGCAAAGCTCCAACACCAAAGGCAACGCTGCCCCCCCCCCCACCTTTTCCCTTCTTTGGCTTATTTTTCTCCTTGTCCTCTGGAGCTGTAAACCCATAACAAAACCCTTGGGTGTCCAGTTTCAGTTTGGGAGAGAAGGCCAGCTTCTGTGAATAGGACAAGAATAGACAGGAAGAGAACTCTGATTACCTCCATAAAAGAGCTGACCTTATGTGACTCTTCTCTTCCTTTTAGGGTATTTTAAGTTGCTGCGTTTTTAAAGTCAAACACACTAAAATGCTCAGTAAGTAATGCTTCAAATCCCTGGTGTATGGACGAAGAGGCACAAACTACAGATGGAGGTAGTTTAGCATTGAATTCCTTTAAAAATACTTTTCATAATCATATCATCATGTGTTTACAGACAGTCTATTACAGTGAAGGAATGAGGCCCAGTGGGAGGATTTCAGGCATCTGTTTAGCAGGGCCCCCTTCCCCTTCTTCAAGGGTCTTCAGCACCAGATCCAGAACGGGGGTCCAGAAGAAGAACCGTATGAGTTCTACCCCCGAGGGCCGGGGGAGGCTTAAGGAGGGGTACTCTAGATCAAAGAGAAGGGACACAGAAATGGCTTATCTGTTGTTGATTCTGGGCTTAAGATCAAGCAGTGGTTACAAGAAATGTGTCAAGGAATTACATCGTTGGATCAGTGAATCACCTTCTTTCCATTTATTTTTTGTTTTCTCCCCAGCTTTGAACATGGAGGAGGATTTAAGAGGTTTAACGAGGCACTAAGAGAGCTAAATATCAAAACGACAACAACTCGTCAAATGTGACGTAGAAAGTGTTTTTCTCACTGGCAGAATTTGGAAGTTTTCCCTCTGAACATAATTTAATCATTTCTTTTCCCACCCAGCTCGCTCCTTTACATTTCAATTTAGGACTCTGCAAGAGGTGTGATTCTATCTCCGTGCCCCACAAAGGCGGTATTATGCCAAAGGGGAAATCGAACCTTAAGGGCCGGCACTTTCCCTGCTGTAGATCTTATTAAGTATGTCCCCCAATAATACGACTCAGCTTGACTCCTGCAGACCACACCTCTGTGAAGAAAGAAAACCTGTCCATCACGGGGCCTGGTGAGACCCTGACATGGTGAGCTGTGGGATGATTGGCACTTCATAGGATGTGTGCAGGCTCATGGGAGAAATAGAGAAAGGCTTGTGCAACACCTCGACTTCTGTTAATTTGGACCACTGATGCCGGCTATTTGATATAAAATACAGAGTCATAGATAATCATCCATGATATCTTGTCGGAAAAATCAATTTTTGAGGGTAGCAAACTCTCTCAGTGTATCAACGTATCTTAAGTAATACAATGTTTGCATCAAGCAGCAATCCAGTTTAAATTGGTCTGTTTTTTTCTTTAAACGATAAATAAAAATGTTTATTCTGGAGGCAGTCAAGTGACAGTGGAGACTCCTGGACAGAATCCCATATCTGCAACAGTATTGAAGTTAATACCTGAAAAATCTGGTGAAATTCAAATCAGTAAAGCTGTTCAGTCCAGTTCAGGTGAGGAAACATAAGAACACGAGAATGAGAAGAACTATATTTAATTGGAACCAGCTGGACTTTCTTTTTGTGCAGATTTATTTCGGTTGTGAATGCACTTTTCATGAATTGAACTAAACGTAACAAGAGTAGAGTAGACAGGAGTGTCATGAATTGTAATGATATATCTCCAGCAGTTCTCAAACCATTCTTTTTTAATCGTTTATTTTTAATTTAAACACCAGTAGCAGAATTTTTTCTCATGTAAAGCAGAAATACAAAACAGATTTGGAAAAATGTTTAGCAATTTTTGTATGTTTAAACCCTTCCTTCCCTAAAGACAATATTCAGAGCCGAGGCTGTGAATCCTAACTCTGACACGGAATGAAATAGTGAATTAACTCAAAAAGAGAAACATGCATTATATATGAACATATGTGCTGTGAATCTTTTTTAAGAGGGGAGCTAAGATACTTCTGTGTTTAATTTACTCAAATATAATAAAACAAATTCAAATTCAAAACATATTTAACGATCTTTGTCCTTGTTATAATGGTATGAAAGTGGTAACATCACTGATTTCTACAATAAATGTGTTTAATTACAGAATATGAGCAGAAAACGCTGTCAAACATTTCCGAAACATACTGTAAAGTTATATATGTGCAGTATATGAAAACAGCAGCAGGAAGACAACATGTACAGACAGCTGGTTACTTAAAAAGCAAATGGAAACCTGTGGCGATCGTGTAAACAGGCCTACAGTTCCTGATCCGTGTCTGTTCCAGTGTCCTGCTCAGAGGACGACCAGCTGTAGAAGACGTGTGAGAAGAATAAAGGGGATCTCACACCATTACTCAGGATGAATCAAAGAGGTAGACTTTGAACAAAAGAAAAGCATGAGAGGAGCGAAAAAGTGAAACCAGCTGTCTGGAAGTGCCTCATCTACTGTGAGGGATAAAGCAATGGTGAAGACTCATATTCATGTTGAAGTTTGGGCACAATGAAACACTTAATTTACCTTTAGGGGAATATCAGAGGCCTTCCACCTCGTTGATTTTTATAAACAACGGAGGGCCAGACTGCTCTTTTGTGTTTGTCCCTTTAAAATATATATGAGGTGTAGCAAGAGCAGACAACAAAGCCCCTTCTAACACTTTCCTTTCCTGAGGGGGTTGAGAACACAGTGGGCCCACATCAAGCCTGCAGACTTACCCCCGCCATGCTGCACAGGTGCAACTTTAAAAGAGCTCTCACTGGAGGCAGACTGAACGCCTGCAGTAAAGGGAAAAAAATCCCCCTTTCTCAGCACGCCTTTCTTTTATATGATCACTTAAAGGTCGGAGTGATATTTTGTTGCATCTGATGCCAGGGGACTAGGACTCTGAGTTTTGCATTCCTTCCTATCAGCTGCGTGATAATAGTGATTTAGGGATATCGCTGTCTGTGGAGCAGTTCTGACTTGGTATGACTGATCAAAGGAGAATGATATTGTGTTGTACAACAAATGTGTATATGTATTAATCAAACACCATCAGTGTACTGAGAAAACATTACAAATCTGATTTATAAGAGGGAGCACATAAAAAAAATCCACCTTGCCACTGGAAGGACAGGCAAAGAGAACATTTTGTTATGTAAATGGTATGAATGAACTTTATCTAAAATTATAGCCTGAGAGGAACTCAGAAAACAAACAGACACAAATTACCATCTGTCTACCCTGGCTGTCAGTAGGTTTCCCTCTTGTCCGCAGACCAGCACGGTGATGTCAGTCCTAGCGCTCTCAGGTATTCTTTGGACTTTACGACTTTCCGCCCGTAATCTGTGATTCAAGTTGCTGATAGCAAAGTTGTCAGGATGCCATTAAAATGGTAATAAATCATCCTGAGCCGATGAAACTGTTGCCCATAATGCTAAAGGTTGCTACTCTTCCTCTGCTTGTGCAGCAGACATGCTGAACTACAAGTGACCTAAATAGGTCTGCTGCAGATAAGCTATCTCGCATCCTCAGGAAGTACACCCTTCTAACACTTAGAGTCTACAGTATTGCAGAGATTACGGGTTAAGGCATGCTGCAGAAATCTGTTTTACTGCTATTCTCAACAAAATAGATGCTAAAGGACATTAATAATAACTTTACGTTCTTTTTTTTTAGCTTCACTGTCATATTAACAATATAATCCTTCACTTTCAGGGTTGACTGATTATACAACATGCAACTTCTGTGATTTAAAAAAATTGGGTGAATATTCTCATTCTGGTGGATATTTTGAGAAACTTTTCTTGGCAGGACTGCTGGAATTCATTCATGGAATTCTTCATATTTAGATCCATTCTAAGCAATGCAACAATACTTGAACCAAAGTAGACCCTCAGCATTATGCAACCAACGCTTTGCTGAACAGTTGGTACAGTGTATTTAGATCTGAAATCCTCACCTGATCTTCCAAATAAACTTCTGGTCATTGTAGCCAAAACCTCCAAACAATAAAACCTCTCTTCAAAAACATTAGTCTTGTCTACTTGTCCTACATTGAAAAATTCTTTCATCAGTCCCAATGCAAGGAGAGTTGAAATAAACCATAAAATAATACTCATTCTCGTGATGAGGTGATGTAAACTCTAGGTGCAAGTAATTAGATTCCCTTCGTACTATGTTTTCATCAAAGTGATCCATCACAGGAGGATTTCCTACTTTCTTTTGTGATCATTATGGCCTTGGATGTTCAACGGTCAGCCATTGGTAAAGGTTGCGGTCTGTGCAGAGGAAATGCATAGATACTATCAATTTGTTTCCAAGGCTCTTGCATCAGAAAGGAGCTGGAGGTGAAGGCGGGGTAAAAAGTTTACTGCACTGTAGGTGCCAAACAGAACATTCAATACCTTCACACCCCACCGCCTCCTCCATCTACATGACAATAGCCCCTGCTTGTTGACCTGGTATGTTCCACTTCCACAGATGTGGTGTTGTTGTCATTTATCATTTCTTTCCTGTCACCTTGTCAGGCCCCCTGTTTTGCTCACATTTTACCAGCTTTGCTGTTTGATTCAGGAAGAAGAGAGGACTGCTGGAGTGAGGAGGAGGAGGCGGCGTGGAGAGCGGGAGTGGGTACGGGGGGCTAAAGCGTAGTGGAGGGGGGGCACATTGAGTTTGCCAGTTCAGGCAGAACGATCGACAGGAAGCCAGGCAGGAAGGAAGACGAGCCCCTACCCATGAAGTGCCATTGTTTGTGTGATGTGACTTGAAGCGGCCAGAGATGACTGATGGTGGGCTTCTCAGCTGCTCTGACCCACTTCTCAAAGCGTCACCAAACACATGGCCTGCTGCAGATGGAGAGCACAAAAGGAGGAGCTCAGCTTTTACCCACAATGCTTAATTTTGGTACATAGTCCATTTTCAGATTACAGAATTCACATAGCTTCAATTTCCAGTTGAACCCAAATTGAGTTAAATTGATAACTCAATTTAACTCTAAGCAACTCTAAATAAAAATGTTGTTTTTAAAGAAAGTATATTTTGTAACTGATTTTCTCTACTGAAAACTTATTGTGTGCTTATGATGTAATATGCAATATCTGTTGAGAGCCAAGCAACAGGAGATGTTGCTACAGAGCCAGGGTGCCCAAGTCCAGCCTTCAAAAGCTACCGTCCTGTAACTTCTAGATGCTTCCCTTATCCAACACACCTGAATCGTTTCGTTAGCAGGCTCCTGCAGAACTGAAAGGCCGTTGATGAAGGAAGTCAGGTGTGCTGACTACGATGGCAGAGTAGGGCCATTGTAGGCAGAAAAAAAAAAAGAGTAAATTTCGGCCTAAATTTTTTTTTTCTTTAAAAAAAACATGAACATTTCTGACAATTAAAAATCAATATTTTTTGACTTTTGGAAATTCCTGGGTTTTTCTAGAACATTTTTGAGATTAAAAGATTTTTTTCTAGCAAACGTTCAACTTTTGAAACAGAATTTTCTTTTTTTCTGGAAAATTTCTGAGATTAATCTCAGAATTTCTGAGTTTATGGTGGAAATTTCCTTTTTTTACTATCCACAATGGCCAAAATACGCCGTCATAGTTGGAGAAAGAATTCATCCAGAAGTTGCAGGATGGAGCTCTCCTGTACAGGGGCTGTGGACCCCTGATTTACCAATATGGTTGCAGTCTCTATTTGTTGCACTGGACAATGGCCTCTCCTGCTTCAGGCTTATCACAGTATTATAATATCACAGCAGGCCCAGCACCTTGATGCCTGGACGGAAGCACGTCCAGTTGGATTTAGATGGGTTGCCATGGAGACTATCATTTGCGTACTTGAAGTAGGAAATAAGGTACTGTGTTGCGTACGAGCCAATCACCAGCAGAACAAAACAGTTGTTTGTTTTGTGTGTTTTTTTTTAATCAAATCTATTTGGCATATATTTTGCATCCCGATCAACTCTCCGTTCCAGTAGGTGGCGCTTATGCAGAAGAAGAAGAAAAAGAAAAAGCGGATGAAGACGTTTCCTGCTGGATATGTTAGCCAGAACCCTTCTGTTTTTCCAAACACGTCCCATGTTGCTATTGAGCACTTCTAGCTAGGTCATTCAGTGACATACAAGTAGAGAATGGACCCATTTAGAGACAAAGAGACAAGGTACGAAGCATTTGTGGTGATTAACAAACTACACGCAGGTGTTGGGGACAGGAAATGGCAACACCAACACAGACAGTTCAAGAAAATAAAAATATAACCAAGTAGCCTACGCACCTTTGACATTTGGTGAGTGTTTGAAGTTTATCTCTGTCTAAAATCCTCAAACACAATCAACAAACATGGATTTACTCAATGTCATGATAAAAGTGTTGTACAAAAGTATTCAAACCGATGAAAATGAATATGTTTTAATGGGATTTCTATGTAGAACAGCAGGAAAAAGTAGTGAATAACTATGAAAAAAAGGGTTGATTTTTAAAATATTGACAAATAACGCTGTAAATATAAGTGCAGTTTACTTACTACTTACCCAAATCTATCACAGCGTATTGTAGTTAGGATAAAAGAAGTAAATTTTAGCTGAAAAACTCAAATTTAGTTTAATCTCAGAAATTTTATCGTAAAAACTAGTTTTTTGTGTTAAAAATTAAGTTAATGGTTTTTAAATTTCAGAAACAAATGTTCTTCAAAATCCCATCTGAAGCCTAAAATATTTATTCCTTTTCAACACGTCTAACTTGTAAAATGTAAAACTTCCATGAGGAAGGTAGTATATATATATATATATTTTTTTTCCTTAAGCAGTGGCAGCTTATTTTTCTTGGTTAATGAATGAATCAAACCCTTCCTGACAAAAGTTGTACTTCTTTGAACATAGAAACACCTCTCAAGCAAGAATCACATTGCAAATTCAAATGTAAACAAATTAACTCCCCGGCTGCCCATCATGCTCCCGTACAGCTCAGTAATTGGGTTTCTGAGGCCACAGAGCGCACTCCCACTGAGAGCAGTGGTTTTTATCTTTCAACAGCTGAGATGATTTTCGAGCTTCATTTTTCCCCAGTGATGCATTTCTGGTTTAGTTACACCTGTTGATGATTTCAAAACAGACAAGAAATTGATTGCAGACATTTTGTTTCATGCTTTGCGGTTCTTTCCAGGCGTCTTTCATCGTCTCAGGAGCAGCGCAGAGAATGTTTGGGCCCATGGGAATCCAGCTGGGCTCTAAGATAATTTTAAGTGTTTCTGTTAGATTTCCAGGAAAGTTTGAACTTAATTGTTGAGAAAATATTGTGAAACTACTGAACAAGATGTTTTTAAACATAAATAGACAAACTGTTGTGTCTGTGTGCTCAGGGTGTCATGAAGCAGTTTGCCAGGACCTCCACCTGGACTACAGCAGGAAGATGAACTCTGCTGGCTCCCATCTGCCCACCACTCCACCACTGGAACGGTTCTCTGGCCCTGTCGGGCTCTTGGCCTCATCCTCGCTGACTGAAGATTGGCCAGATGGCGTTATCTATGGACCAATCAGGCGCCTGGATCCATACCTCATCCCACAGGTAGCCTTTCCAACAGATGAGCCGTATAAAGAAAGCTGCTTTTATTAAGGGCCAACCAATAGGAGAGCAGGGATGTGATCCACCAGTAATATGGGGCCAACCTGTATTTTCTGCTGTTGTTTGAGGCAATTCTGGGGTTAGTAGGTGTGTTTGTATGAAGCTATTTAACACTGGTTAAATATTTTGAATTGACACAACTCATAAACTGATTTTTAAAGTTCAATGTTTTGTTTTCCTAAAGGAGAACCATGAATGTACTTGAGGTTAGCCTGGAGAACCTGATAACAGCACATCCCTCTACGAGATCTGTTTTGTTTAAAAAAAAAAGGCGGTTCAGGACATTCACAGGAGGATAGTCAGGAAAAGTTTGCATAAATATGAATTGCTTCGGAGGATTTTATACTGAAACTGAGTAGACGTTATTGTAGCAGAACAGGCGACTGGACTTTAGGGTGTGCTAACTTTTGTTACACAGATTTTCCATTTTAGCTCCATCTTTGTGCTGTAAATAATGACGGTGTTTGTCCTTCATGCAACCCTTTTCCCCCTGACCATGTGAGCTCTCGGCCTGTGTGAGTCTTTCTTCAGAGCACTTTGTCCCTTCTTGACACTTTTGGAAACATTCCCTTCTCTTTGCTTGGATGAACTTTCTTTCACCCTTTGCATTGTCCAGCTCTATGCAGAAACCATCTGGTATGGCATATATAGTATCTAATATTGTTTGACCCAACATCATTTTTGCAAAAGAAAAACTCTTAAAGCTGTAGTATGTCACTTTTATAAAAAAATGTTTTATATATTTGTTAAAGCTATCACCGTGTTGTGACAGTATTGCATGAGACAGATAATCTGTGAAAAGATTGATCTCTTCCCTATGCTATTGCAGTGAAGAAGTGCATCTTGGTGCTGTCAGTCATCCTTGTGAAAGCGCTGCTAAATGTGCTTATAGCATGTTAAAAATAGTTTTTATAAAAGTTACATACTGAAGATTTAACTTTTATATCCTTCGTTTTTTACATCATTAACACCTTTTTCTCCACCTCCCCACACTGTGTCTGTCCAGCAGGGACTCAGCAGGCGGCCCATGTTTGTTTCCCCTCTGGTCTTTCCTGATTTTTCTGACCAGCAGATTCCGGTCAGCTCTAATCTACTCGTTAATGTATCAGCTAGAAACCCCATTTGACACACATGCTTCCACTTTTCTGTTTGTTGCCTCCCACTAAAGTCAGCTTAATTCATCCAATTTTGCCTTCATTAGGCTGAGTCTCAAGCTGCGGGGCACAGGTAATGCAAAGCATTTCCCCCTCCGGCTTACAGGTCCTAGCTTTGGTTGCTAGGAAGTAGAAGAGTCTCAATTGCAGCCATTTCCTCGCCAGTGTACCGAGAGGTCCTATTACCGCTGTTTAGGTCAGGGCAATTGGTGTCATTACAGGCAGCCAACTTCCCTCCACTGAAGTAATGAATTAGCCCAAGCTATTTCTGCTGTATGATTGCAGTTGCCAGGGGAGATGACTATGAAGTGGGGGGATAATTATGGTATGTATCCCTGAGCGGATGTGTGTGCTGCTGCGGGCCAGCCACGGGGGCGGTTTCCACACTTGTGTAATGGCTTAATGTAGCTGCTGACAAGCGGCCGGGCAACATGGAAAGGTGCTACTGTGCTCTGCTTCTGGACTGTGACTGACATGTCGAACCATGCCAACCTGTTTCAGCTCCGTGGCTCATTTACTCCAAATGACTCAATCCAACTTCTAAGAGTCATTTCTGCTCAGAAAGGCACACGAGGGGAGAATAAAGACTGAATAGAATTGTTTACAGAACCTTTTTGAGGGTAATTTATCTGGTAATTGAGGGTAACTTTATTTTATCGGGTAACAATAAATTTGGCTCAAATTTAATTAGGAGTTCCAATTCTCTTCAAGCTGTTTGAGAGAGGTAAGGAAACTATTAACTGTTGGAACACTTATGAATTACACCTACAATAAAAGAATAAAGAACTTTGCTTGTGCAGCTCATTTATAAATGGAAATGAATAACCAGGAAATTTTATTCTTTTACACCAACTTCTGGGGATTCGGTGAAAAAAAACCTTATGGTTATAAATGTGATTGACATATCCCTTAATGCCTTTAAAATTTGACCCTGAAAGTATTTTTTTTTGTGTGTGTATCCGGTCCAGAGATATTAGACAGTGTGGTGGGTCCGGATCCCGTGCAGTGGTGGTGCAGATTTGCACTCTTAAACAAGGAGCATAGGATATTCCACACATTGCCTGATTGAATTAAAGACACAACGGATGGCATCTGGTTCAGGCAACAAAGTGGCACTTAGAAATGTAAATAACAATATAAGATGAAGGGAAAAGGGTGGGTGATGAATGAGCATAGCCATAAACTTACTGGCCATTTTATTTGCAGAAATACTCTTATGACTCTGCAGTCATCGGGTGGATCAGAAATGGACAAGAAACAGAGCTAGCTTGACACGTTATTGGCTGGCATTTGAAAAGCAGCCAATCCTGGAGCAGCATTCATGTTCCTTGTCATTGATTGGCTGTACCGACAAGAGCAGAGATAAGAAAGACCGTGGATGTTAGCTTCCAGGCTTAAGATGGTTTCCACTGTCCATATTAGTAAGTCCATTCTCAAATTTTGCGCGGACATGCAGTTTTTACCAGGCATTGCAACTTTTCTGAAAATCTGACCAGTCACCTTAACATTTTCTGTACATCCTTCTTTTCTGACCAATTGCTGAAACTCAGCTAAATTTTTACCAGTCCCTATAGCCCATTTCTAGTTGCACCTCCTGTTTCACAACGTCTCTTCATAGCTGAACCTGTAAGATGTGGTACTATATGTGTGATGCTAATATGCAACATTCACGCTTTTTTCGCACAGCATTTTGAGATGTAGTGTAGGACCTGCTTATACTGTGTGTATACGGTCATCAACGTGACTGAGTATTGCTGCTGCATGCAGATTATGTTAGCTAGAGAATGATTAGTTAATCCATGCCAGTATTTTATGTTAAGCTGCTATTTTAATATGCAAAAATAAATCCCTTCAGGATGATGCAATGTTTTTTTTGTGACTGTTATGGCCTAAAATGGCATATTTATTTTCTAAAAGTTGTGGTCAGAGTTTTTACTATAAAATGATTTCTGGTCAAATCTCTCATCTCTGACACTTTGCTCGTTCTATTGTGACAATGAAGATTTTTATTTTAAATATGTGAAAAGCAATAGTGAGCATAACTTGTATACTTAAAAAGGATTGGGTTTATTCCTGACTTTCTTGTAATAGATCCATGACTACCATGGACCTATTACATGACATGTTTAAGTTCAGGTATATTTGGTGTTTGATCTATTTAAATAAGCAGGTCATAAATGTTTTCTAAAGAAGTTCAAGTATTTGTGGAGTTTAGCTCTTTTTAAAAGGTTATGGTTCCTAATCCCCTGTGAATATCGGGCATCAACTGCATTCTGAAACATACACATACATGTAAATTAAGGAATAAACCATTAACCTGTTGTTGGGAATTAACTTGCAGCTGTCACACAGCCAATATGGAGTAAGTATTTCACTAAAGTCTGGTAGTGTTTATTCTACTCACACTGTGGATATTTTTTTAATCACTGTAAATAACTCCAGGCAGTAAGTGGCTAAAGTAGCAGTTTTTTTAAATTTGGTGCGTCATATAAGAAGTTATAAACTAAAGAAGGCATTCCAGCCTTTACAAATTTGTTTCAGAAAACTTGAAGGCCAGCAACCTGAGGACTGTGGCTCACAACTACATTACAAGAGCAATGCATGCTCATGGCTTGAAGGGATGAGTAGAGGAGGGGTGGGTTGTTTTCTGAATGGGATGTCGAGTGCTGCAATAGGAACCATGCCAAAATAAAAGGCTTCGCCAAACAAAGAGGCAGACAGGAAATAATGCCGGTCGAGGCTTGTTGGACCTTCTATGGGCTCCCTTCCAAGCCCTGTAACCAGCTATAAGTCTCTTTATAGGGACAGCTCTGAACAGGGGGCCCTGTCGGGGGCCAGGAACTTTTACATTTCCGCTTGAATGCGACCTTAGCCCAAGGCTGAGTTCAGAGTGCACTTTCCAGTCATTTGATTTAACTACTCTGTGTATTTGATAGGGTGGCTGTGGAGCCCAAGACCCAAGATTATATTTAACCCTGCAAGCTTCACTCTTGCAGTGAAGATTTTCAGGCTTTTCTTTTTAAGGAGTCCTGTTTCAGGTGGAAGAAATGCACAAAACCGTCTAACTTGGGGCTGTTTGGGTGCATGCACATGTGCACATTTCAGTTCTGGCTCTCTAGCATTCCCTTCACTTTCTTTCTCCATCCTGCAGATCATATCTCATGTCAGCATGGGGAGAGGGGGAAAAACTTCTGATTATTTCACAGCACAAACACCATGTGTCTGGTGAATCCACATGACTGTCATTCTGCTCCTCTCTGCATTTTACTTCACTGTTGCAAAAAACTTCCCGCTGTTGACAATTATTGTACATTTGCAACAACTCTGTCACTTTTTTTTTCTCTTGTTTTGGTTAGGAATGAGCTCCATCTGATTTTTCTTCTCTATATCTAACAAGAGTTGGAGTGTGTTTGCCCCGAAGTTCAGCCTCATCTTCCGAAACCAATTGGAACTGAACCAGGCTTCTTACATATCACAATCCCACGTTGATTTTGATCAACAGATGAAAGGAATTTTGTCAATTTGAAGACAAAAAAAACAAAAAACAGAAACCCCCCCCACCCTTAAAACTTGCAGCCTCATGCTACAGCAAAGTAGTACTGCAGAACAGCCCATTTGCAGAGCAGCTGTATATCTTACCAGAGATCAGTACTAAGCCAGACTTTCATCCTGTCTCTGCTGGTATAAGCCACTGTTGGTGGTGTCCTGCCAAATGGCACCAAAAACGGCACTGGAGCCTTCACACTGCCACCTGCTGGTCTTGAAGTTACTTTCTTTCTCTAAAAGCTTAACCATGAAAACATAACTTTAGTTTTCACAAGCAGAGTTGAACTCAGGTTGCTAATTAAATACAACACAACTGGTTCTGAACCAGATTATTGTTTTCACTTCATTTAGTAAAAGTTTTGATTTTGATGCCCTTTTTAATAGTTAAATTGATGCATATGTTTAGCAAAGTAATATTTTTGCTGAAGATGAAAAATATTTTCCTGCAATTAAATTGCATCTTATAGTCAAAGAAAATGTTTCCATGTTAATGCAGTCAAGAAAAAACAAAAACACAATTGATTAATAAAAATGTAGTAAATTGATTGATTTATTCACAATGATGAATTTCAGGAATTTTGCTAGAGTGAAGCTTGCAGGGTTATGTCAGCACAAGATGGAAAGACATTAACAATGACCACAGAGAAGCAACTCCTGTTGCCCATGAATTGCAGTCCATTATTCTGGTTTAAAGCCTGGTTTACACATAGCTGGATATCTGGGAAATCAAACTGATTTTTATGCGATTTGGTCTTTCATCCACTCATTAACTCTGTTTAATGTCACAAAGAATTATTATTAATAACAACTCTGAACATTTGAGAATTATCCTTATTTGTGTACATATGTACATTGGAAACCAGAGATTTTAAGGACTACAACAAATAATGCAGCGTGACATCATATTTGTGACGATTATTGTTTGGCCATGCAGTGGAGGAAAAATACAGCTATCAGAGACGTGTTGATTTTTTACATAGGTTCAGATGCTTTTTGCTTGTTTTTCTTGCACAAGCCCAACCCTGCTGCTCCAATATATTGAGTTGCAAAGGAGAAAGAGCATTTGGAGGGCAGCTGTTTTACACAAAGTATCCCTCCCAATATGGAGCTTGCTTTGGCAAGCTCAAACTTGCTTTGACAAGATTCCTAATCAACGTTGTCTTGTGCCTTATTAACTTTATTTCCTAACACGGTATTTAACAGTTGTTCAATCTCTCCATCTCTTCCACTCAAATGAACCTCGTGGCGCCCAGTTTCATTCTCAACAGGAAGTTGTGGTTGTTTAGTGATTGTGATTGGCTGACATAGGTTTCGGCTTTGCCCTATGGGTTTGGCAAGTTTAAAACAACTCTGTGGTTTAATTCAGTGAATTTGTGTGGATGAACGCTTTTCTGAAACTGATCTTGTGTGTACAATTTAGATTTTTAAACTATGTGGTGGAGATATATTTTTACAAAGACAAAGGTTTGTGTGATCAAGGCTTAAGAAAGATTATTCCCAGGAGGGAAAACTTTAAAGGCAGCTGACAATCTTCCAGTGATTGGATGCCCCAGAATATTCAACCCCAGGTCAGATCATCCACTGCTAAGATGACAAAGAGCTCCATCCCAGACTCTGCAACCCTGACGCAATATGCTTAAGTTTGACAGGAGAGTTGGAGAAAAACCAAACATGTGCAGCATATTTGAAAGGATTATATTATTTTCCCCATCACTGGCATTAAAATTTCCCAGAACTATGCAAATTGTGTATCTTTCTTTTATTGGTAATTTAAGGCTGGGTTCAGCATCAAATCACAGAGCAGCACAACTGAAGTTATTCCGACCCAATAACACCAACCAGATAAAGACAAATAATTCAAACTGGGCTGTGTTTTTCAGAGCAGCAGCCTGTAAATTTATGGTTTGAAAACAATTTGACCTTTGGAGGAAAGAGGATGAGGTTAGCATGGCAGCTTGATGGATTCTTCTACAAGCTGTTGGTAAAATAAGACAATTTCATGTGGTCGGGAGGCCATGTTGTTCTTGTTGCTCTGGAGTGCTGCAGCAATTAGTACAGCCACCAATTACACTCCCTGCATGATAGGGATGCAGCATGTCTAAGTTATAGCATGTGAGAGAAGGAGAAAAGGGCATAAGTGTGTTTGTAGATGTAGACGTTAAACCTCATGGGACAATTTTAAAACCACACTTGTAGTTTCAAAAGACTGCTTTGGCAAATGTTTGTTGTGAAGAGTGAAATATGTGTTTGAGCGTTGCCAGTAAACAATTAAGAGCTTTCAGATGCAGGAAACAAAACAGTTTCCCATGAATTATTGGAGCTCATAATGCTGCATGGTATTTAGGAGGAGAACAATCTGTTCCCATTATCAATCAAACCGAAAGATTACTCAATTCCATTCAAATTATCATCGTGGGGTAAAAATATTACCAAACGTGTGTTCTAATGTGTGCAGAAGTGCTACAAAAATAAATCTGTCTCCACTGAGAAAGGAGGTGGTTATTACTTTCAGAAGCTCGAAACGAAATTGGATTTTTCCTTTGAGGAAAGACATCATTCAGCATTTGGTTTACATGGGAGGGAAATACTGGAAAAACCGATTGTAAATTTTAAAATCAAATGTTAAAGATGGTCACCATCAGACGATTTTTCCTAACCTCGTCATCTTCCATCGGCTGTCTCCTTTAAGGGTATCCACACAAACGATCTTCTGCTTCCATCTCACTCTGTCCTCTGTCACTCAACAGTCTGAACATTGTGCTGAAGTTCAACGTATAAAGAAAAGAATATGAACACTTCCTGGCCGAATGAATATTGTCCTCTTCACACAAATCAGATGGTAACAAGAACTTCAAGAAATGTTCAAACATGTGTGATCGCTTGCTGCCTTTCTGGTCAATATAATCTAAACACCTTCCAGATGATTTTAAATGTGCAAAGCCTTAGATTTTACTATATATAAGCATCTCAATGTGTGGTTATTCATTGATGTTAGGTATGTTAGAGACATACTAGGATTGTGAATTATTAATATCAAGAAGTTTGATATTGTCGACCAACTAATCACTGGAAATGTTTTACATTTTGACAAGATTACAACCACAAACTTTTTATTTCTATTTTAAAAGGTTATATCAGCCACAAGGTTGCAGATAAATGTTGTACACATAAAATGTTTCTTTCGTCCTTTCAGATTGGACGCTTTGCAAAGCTGCATCTTTCGTATTGCAGCTGAAAGTCTTTTCTACCAGCTTTGCCCGTGGAGAGGTTGACAGTTTTGCCTATTATTTTTGCATTAAAGCTCATACTCGGTTTGTGTCAACATCAGTTTTCAAGTCTCGCCACAGTTTTTTTATTATTACTTTAAATTTTTTTTTTTTTAGGTTTAGGTCAAGGATTTAACTAGGCCCTTCTTGAATAGCCATGTATTGATCTCATTGACTCTGTTGCAGCTCTGCCTGTATTTTTACGGACATGATCTCAGTTTGAAGTCTAATTCTGTAATAGATTGTTTTGTGTTTTGCTCCATCCACTTTCTCAACTCTGACCAGCTTCACTGCCCCTGCTAAGAAATAGCACCCCCACACCATGACACTGCCACTACCTTGTGTTCAGCTTGGTTGATTTTATTCAGTATTGGTTTTTCCCACACTTTGTCTTTTTCATGTTGGCCGAAGGTTCAGTCTTGATCTTCATCAAGCTAAAGTGTCTTCTTCAGGAGTACACAACTTTTTAATAATAAAATACTTTGTTTAAACCCTCTCTACTTTTGCTGAATATTGTTTGAGATGATTCTTCGACATGAATCAACAGTACTCGGAAAGAGAGAGAAAAAAAGTGAAATGGTCAGCTTTCAAATTAAAATTTAATGACAGAGTAAAATATTACATTTTCCCCAAAATGCTTTCTGCACACACTGGGAGTTTTAAGTGGCGCAAATTAATTTGACATATTTTTGTACTCTAGGAGTAAACTGAAGCAACCGGGATGAATCCAGGCAGGAAAAATGTCCAGTTTACCATTTAGATCTCACTGTGTTGCTCTCATTCAACTTGCTCTTCTTCCTCCTCTGGCATTGCACCACTCGACCTATCCTTTGGTTATTTGACACTGCAGGAGACGCCAGGCATTCAGGGCATTCTTTGTCCCTGGAGAGGGAAGGGGGAGACCGGGGGTGAGGCAGCGATGGGTTGGGGTGCAGGAGGTGAGACAATGTGAGGGGTTCCCCTCTGTTCAGGCTCAATAAGACCCACTTTAAGCACACACACATTTTATGCCCAGCTCGTGGAAGAGGCGGGGTTGAAGGCAGCAGGGCAGTATGGATTTAGAGGAGAGGAAAATAGAAACTGCATCAGACCACTACCACCACCGTCCAACTTCAACCCCCCAATTCAAAGCTTCAGAGATGCCAGCATGCCCTCTTTCAATTAGAGAGAGGAGGGGGGGCGAAAAAGCACTTCTCTTCACAAACCCAGCCTTAATGTAACTGTGTTCTTACAAATTTTCCATTTCAAAATTCCATATTTTCCCAGACTAATTTGGATTTTACTATTTCTATTCATGTGATGTTTGACATTTTGTTCTACTACTTTTAATGTGTTGCTTAAAACACAATTTTAGATACCTTTCTGAATAGATACTTGGAATTATCTTGTGAATGATGGTAAACAAACTATCCTTGCATTGATTTTTTTTGGCTTAGATTTGCTCAACAGCGTCAAAAATATGGGTTTTAAAATACACCCATTTTTATCCGGCTGGAAAGATGCTTGGTGTTTATTCAGAGATGCTGTTTGGTCAAAATGTGATCAAAAACAAATACTGTATGTACAAGCCCATTTCTTGAGTTTTAAATATGAAAATAAGACATCACCAGGTAATTAACAAAGCAACATCTATCTCTGATGTACTTGGAGTGTTCAGCTGAAGACTTGACATGATGGATGAAGAAACAGCTGTTTTTCAGTAACCATATCCAAGCTGCATGTCATTTTCCAAGGCAATGGGTGTAAAAAAAAAAAAATCCTGTGAGACAAACTCAGTTTGCGAAATTCAGATCATAGAGAAGCAACACATGAAATCTGTGGGTTTGAAATGAGTGATAAAAATATTCTTGTTTGGGACTAATTGGTGTGTCTCTTTTTGAAAGATGTGGATATGAAGCACTGAATTTATTTTGATAGTAAATTATAGGAGCGCAAAATTAATCCACAGCATTCACAGGATAAAGTATAAACTTTTGTATCCTGATGCAAGTTTCTTTATTACGATCTTTTTTTCTCTTTTGCAGTATGTCCCAGGACTATAAATTATTTCCAGGGCAGTGGACTTCTTACTAATGATATGGCAGCCATCTTGGCTATTTAGACAGTTCTGTACATTAAAGTAACTGAACTTATCTCTGCATATTAAACAGGGAAGGAGACAGATGTCCACAATTATTATAGAAAGGTAAAAGCAGAAACCAACAAATCTTTTTGAAAAGAAGAAAATGCTCAAATAGGGGACAGAAATGTGCCTGTAGAATGTAAAAATACTTCAGCATTAAATAATGCCATCCCTAATGGTCTTTTAAAGACATGGTTTAAACAGCAATCATGAATATAGGCTACGTCAACCAACCGCTGCTTCAACTGAGACTTCCAATGTTGCTTTGTGGCTTAAACATTACTTCCACAGCCGAAAAACAGAATAACTAGTTTTTAATCTGATTTGAATTTTAACATTTTTCCAGACTGGTGCAGTGCTGTTTGGTATTCACTACAAAAAGAAAACATTTACTGCAAATTAGCTTTTTCTTAAAGGAATAATTAGCTAATTTGACATTAGAACATTTTTATTGGGTGGCGAATAAAAATGGTAATAACCTTCCCTCACATACGCAGTTAATGCTGCACTGTTGTTTTATTTAAAGCTGATGGTAATGTTTGAACGTCAAGATTTAATATTAGCTCATAAAGTGCAAAATTGTTCACATTAGTTGCTGCACTTATTTACTGCAATTTGGTTGGTATGTGTTAAATCATCACAGGATTATTTTCCTGCATGAACATTTGAGTTAAATTATTTACCATAATAAACATGCTGTGTTTTCTAGAAAATACTATTTGCCGTGTGTAGGCACACCTTTCACCAGACCTGCTGGGCCAGAAGCAACCTTATCAGTTTGACATTGACTCTCCGCTGTCTAGAACTTTGACTTGACAAGGTTGAGCTTATTGTCATCTTGCTTTGTCCATTCCGAAATCTAATGTGTTTCTGGGATCATTGTTCTATTGGAAAACACAGCCAAAGTTTCAACCATCTAACAAGCCCTCAGCTGATGGGCTGAGGGCTTGTTAGATCATACTGGACAATAAGTACAGTTTGGTATCAAAGGCAGAGTTTCAGTCAAGCTTTCTGTTATCTTCTACTCGGACCATAGTGACTTAAAATGGCGTTGCCATTATTCCAGTATCTTCCATTTATTACTGGTTTGAACCACTTTGGCTCTTTGGGTCTTTTTATTTTAATATTTACCAATATCTGTTCATAGTTTGTGATAGGTGGTTAAAATGCAACTCATTTAGGTTTTCTAATAAGACAATGATCTCAGATACTTAACATGGATTCAACAGTCCAACATTAAGTTATTGAAATAATCTTTAATGATGTTAAAGTGGAATAAACTAAGCATGAAAGTGCTAGTGACAGCCATTTTAAAGGAGTTCTACCATTCCTGAATAAACAAATGGTCAAATACCCAGCCAGAACTATGCCAAGTTGTTGTAGACCTTGAAAGTTTGTAGTTTCTCTGTAACTTGCTGAGTGAATTATAGTCACATTTTGGTCTGGGTGTGTGTAATATATTTGAAACCTGAATAGGTAATTTTTGGAATTAGTGTGGAGCAGAGGAAAGATTTGCTAAATACAAACTTTAGCTCCCAATTCAGTTTTTTTTTCTCTTTTACAAAGTAAAAAAAAGTACGCTGTTTAACTTGTGTAACCATTACACACAGACAAAAACAGTTTTGACACATTAGTAAAAGGCAGAAGGTCAAAATTATAATATTCAGTTTTCGATCCTTACAAAACTGTTTTATCATTTTGAAAAAAAAAAAAGACAAAACAGCCGTCTATTTGCAGAATCAACTACTCGCATATTTATCTGTGAAATGTCATTCCAAATTATTTGGAGAAAATTTGTTTGTCTGTCCTGGGATTTTTTTAATAAAGTAACAAGATTTTTAGAGGGAATCTCAAGCGTTTGTGGGTTTCAGCTATTAATAGACGATTCTGGTCCCTAACCTCTGAGGATACCAGAGTTCACTGTAAACTGAATCAACTGCATTGTTTGATAACTTGAATCAAATCGGAAAACATGTAATTTACTTTAAATCTTTCTGTGACTGGGCTGAATTAATTTATTTTTTTTCTTTGTTACTAACTTGGGACATTTGTTGTGAATTAGTGCTGTATAAGTTAAATAAACTGAACTGAAAACTGAACAGAAGTCATGTCAGTGTTGAGCGTATGTAAACTTCTGATTGGTGGTGTAAATGTTGCAATTGCAGGACAATTTGTTTTTCCAAAATAACTTGCTCAACAGTCTCTTATCGGAGTTTCAAATTCAAATGTTTTATTGTCTGTTCAGATCTTGGACTTGGGCTTATCATGTGCTTAAGCAGTTTTCGGTGCCTTTCACCTGTCTGCTGGAGGCTTGTGTGCATGTGGAGCCATAAGTGTGTTTGTGTATATAAAGCAGAGAGGGAGTGAGTTCTTGAAGCCTGTGGATAATAACAATGTCACAGGAGGAGGATTGTGGTCTGCATTCTGCAACAGTTTATTAGGGGGAAGTCTGTAATTACATATTTTCTGGCTAAACATTAACTAACCCCATGCTGCAAGCCTTCACTTCAGCAGGCGGTTGGACTGTAATGCTCATAGTTTGCACTCAAGCAAAAGACCTTAGACAACCACAGCAAACTGAGAAAAACAGGTTTCTATTGTCTTCTTCTTTTCTTTGCAAAGTATTAATTAAATCTCTGGTCTGGATTCACCATTGTAACATCTTTGCAATTCCAGGTGACAGACTAGCACACACCCACCTACTCCACACACCGGTTCACACTCTCACATAAGTAATCCTAAAGGTTTAGCTTTTATTAATACAACCTTATCTGCTTTGACGGCAAATGCAACTGTAATTTAATAAAGTAAATCCAGCATCTCAAGTCTTAGTGTAGAGTAATGCTGTCCTTGGCAACTAGCTTCTCCAAATAGTATGCCTGAAATTTCTTGATTGGTCACATAAAAGTAAACGATAAAGTGGACCACTGGCCATTTCAGTACTCACTAATTAGCCTTTTTATGGCTTTATCTGAAGAACATAACTCCAAATATCTACCACAATGCTACTTGACATGCATTTGTAAAGCAGGCAATACAGGAGTGGCATTTATTTTTCTTGCCGCTTAATTGACTGTGACGCCAAAAGCGGAAAAAAGACGCATTACATTTCATTTATTTATTTGAGCAAACAAGACAAAAAAAATCTATATTCATCCAAAGCAAAGAAAAACATAAGTTGCTCAAGGGAGTAAGGTTAAGTAAAACTTTATGCTCGTACCCCCTCTTGGAAATCCAATTTGTGCAAAATACAGTAAATTATATGCATCCTATTCTATTCAGTTATATCCCTGTCATTCAATCTAATCTTTTTAAAAAAGTATTAAGTTTTAGACGACTTTTAAATTGATGTAGTTTTGTACAGGCTGAAACTATTCCATAAATCCACTCCACACCTTCTAATGCACATTGTGCTTTTTAGATTACCGTAGGTCTCCTTTTTAAATTGTATACTGTCACTAAGAAATTTTTGAAGATTTTCTGGTTGTACATTTTATTTTGCTTAATATGTTATTTGTAGAATTTTGAGTTTACTAATCTCCAAATTTTAATATTTAGTATTTGATAAACAGATCTCTCAAAACAGAATTATGGAGAATTCTTATTGCCCTTTGTTTTCTGAAATTTATGTCCTGATTACTTCACGCAAATGATTTTCCAAATAACCTTAGTTTTGTTTTTGAAATATAAAAGGACAATGTATTTATATCATAACACATTTTTCATTTATTAATTTCTATTTATGTTTCAATCATTAGTTGCTTCAGGTTTTTCACAGAACATATTATTGTAGTGTCATCATCAAAGAGAGTAAATGTAACATGTTTGGTTAAATGACGGAAGTCATCGATGCTAGCTTGTTTGGTAGCGCCAAGACGGTTTCTACTGTCCATATTAATACTTACTAAAGTATATTTGGACACAGCACTTCTACATGTTACCCTTGCCTAATGTATTTGAGCTGAGATTGCATAAGTTCAGCTACTTTTGACCATCGTCAGAATCATGCAGATTTCTTTGTTAAAACAGTGAAGTTGACAAAATGATCAATGTTAACATATTACTGCACTGTCTCATGTGACTGCACATCACTATTTGGCATCCAATAAGTTAGGATGTACAATATGTTCTTTAGGGAATACCTACAGAAATCAATGTTTACACTTAGTAAACATTACTAGTTGGTCAATAACGTAAGAATCTTGAAGACCGATAGCATCTTATTAGCATCTTATTAGCATCTGTGTTAAATAGTTTTGTAGCTACTGTGTATGTATTGAAATGAGCTGGGACATGTTCCAGCGTTGATTACAGATCTCATGTGTTACAGTTTGTTCTCCATTCAGCCGCAGATCACTCAGGGCTTTAGAACAAGGTTAGAGGAAAAGTACTCTGCTTTTACACCAACACATCTTTACTCAACTCAGCAGGTTAACCCCCTGCTGCCCCAAAGGAGTTTATTTGATAGATCTAATCTCAGCAGAAAAGGAAATTGACTTGGGATTTTATATCGGAACGAAAGAGCAGAATAAATTTTACCTTCCCTCTACCCTCTAACCGGTATCTTCTTTCGTCTTTTGCTGCTTCCAGTGTTTTTGTAATTTCCTCTTCATTATTTCTGTCACTCTATCTTTCTTTACTGGTAGAAAGGAGATACAGCAGACAGATATTGAAATGGTAGATGAAGTCAAACATCTGAGAATGTAATGCAGCTCTCCTTGGGGTTGGAGAGGGAAAAAAAAGTAAAATCAGACATGTGTAATATCCATTCTTGCCTCCAGGAGGACACTGAAAATGTCTGCATCACTGAACTGTTTCTTTCTCTGGACAGTTTCTCAATTTTAGTTACACAAATACACTTTAAATCATTTAGAAAACCTTGTGATGGTGAGGACCTTCTCCTGTTCTCTGCAGTTAATTCCTCCTCCTGGGCAAACTTTATGGACTGGTTGAGGGTTTAATCTATGCCAAGGCTAGGCCTTAATCCAGACCAGTTAATCACAACATGCAAAATAGCTCAAAGTAAAGCGAAAAACTGTAAATAAACATTAAATGCTCATTTTAAAGTGGGAATAACCGTCTTCTGTCTGGAAGCTGCCGCTCTGTGAAATGTTTAAACAAATGTGTTCAGTATGTTGCAATGTTTTTGATAATTGTTTGGAATAAGTGATAAGCAAAGTTGTTCTCAAAAGTGATCATTTGTTTTCAGATGGGTATGTAAGCTTTCAGTAAATTTTTAAATGAGCATAAAATACATTAAAAATATGGAGCAAAGTCTAGATACTGGGTGACACAAGTGGTGGACTTATTAATAAAATCTGAGTTTGACCCATTATGTCTACACATGGCAGCTTTGGACTGAAGGAACATTGTTCCTCCTGTTTCACCCTGGACAAAAAGCAAAAAGATCCATTCGGCTTCTATTGGTCCACGTCTTTTGTCATGGTGTATTGTTATTATTTCCACCCACCTGAGCCCATCACAGTTGATCAAGACCCATCTATACACACAAGACAAAATCATCCCATTAAAAAGTCATCTCTATGGTATTTAAATCGAGCTTTGTATTTAAGACTTCCTCTTACTCGCAGGAATTTACTCGGCCTTTTTCGGAGCTACTTTTGTGTAACTTACGTGCCTCCGGTGGATTAGCAGTACTCAAAAGCCATTTAAATTACAATCCTCTGTCTTCCAAAGCAACATTGGAGGGACAATGCATCACAGTGAAGAAAAGAGTTCAGCAAGCGTGAGGCACAAAGTTATAAAGCAGCCATATTTCCAAAGAAGGGCCTATGAATAAAATGCAAACCCCTCTATTAGGGGGATGTGTCTGAACTTGAGCTGAAAGGAATGTTTTGGATTTACAAGGATCCTGTGTGTGACACTGAATGTGTGTATATTTGTGTTAAATGTGCATTCTAAATGAATAGACCCCTGTCTCACTGCATGTGCATGCAGGAATCTTATTAAAATCTGCAAAACCTGAATGCACAGCTGCAGCTTCAGTGGCTTTTTACACACATGAAATGGTTGTGAAAGATGGTCTCTGTATACAAAACATCTGTGTAAAAAATTATGCATGCTTTCAACCGTGCTATAACTCCAGCCTGTTCTGTTTTTATCATGAGAGCCTGTTTGTGTGCCTCTTTGCAAGACTGTTTGCTTCGCATGTGTGGTCAGAAAAAAAGAGGCCGTTTCCCTCTGAAAAATGCCCTGAGCTGAGGGTATAAATCTCCCCAGCTCCTGGTGGGATGTCACGGAAAACGGAGACCTTAAAGGCAGTGGGCTTGCAGCTCAGGGGAGGAACACAAACATCAATCGTACGAATCCAAGGAGAATGTGTTCTGGGTGCTTTTTGGATGTGTAAACCAGTCCAGAAACTGTGTGCCTGACTGAGTACGCTTGGCTTTTCTCTGCATGTGTGCATGTCTTTATGATGTGTCCTTAAAACTGGATGTGTGTTTTTTGTGATGTGTGTTTTTTGTGGACTTGCCTCTGGAAAAAAAAAGAAAAAAACCTTCTTAGTCTCCCCTCTTCTAGGGTGGAAACGGGGTAATAAATAGCAGGGTATCTCCTGGCTGCAGTCCAGGAACTGAAGGCTCAGGCAAGGAAGTGACTCATTTCACTGGAGAAAAAAAAAGAGGAGAGGGGATAAGAGGATTTTTGTCTCTTATTATCAGTCAGCCAAGGCAAACCACACTGGCAGGCCAAAGAGGGGAGGGGAGGAAGTGGGAGAAGATAGGGAGGTGTTTGAGACGGTGCTTGGAGGAGGAGAAGACTGTTGCTCTGATGGGACCTCAGCCGCTGGTATTCAGCTTTTTAGGAAATGACTTTTGACCTTTCTTGCGTTTAAATATACAGATGAAGCATTTGTGCCAACAGAATACATTTTACTTCATATAACAAATTTGTTCTGAAAAGTTAGCTTTTTTCAACTATCAGACTTTAGTTTGTTTTTAGGAAAATGTTTCAAGTTAATCATGTTAATAAATGGGGAAATGTTATATTTTCTGTTTGTGTTCAGCACAGTAGTTACTGTGGTCCTAATTCTGAACCAAACATTTCTGAATTCACCGGAGCGTCAGTCAAATTATACAGTGCAATGTTTAAATACAACGTTTAATTATTAAATGCTGCACGAAACAACTTAAAAGTTACTAAACTTTCTGAAGAAGTTCACTACTACTTGGATGGCAAAATAAACCTTTGTCAGAATAAACTGCCTTGCAAAAAGTATTTATACTCTTTTAGACATTTTGCAATGTTTGATTTGTCGCCACCATTTTTGCATTTCTTTTTTTTTAACCCTTCTTGTTGGCAAAATAACTCAAGCTCACTCAAATTAGATGGGTTGTGTCTGTGAGCACTGACATTTTGTTCTTTCCTTTCCTCATAAATCCTCAATATGATCTAGGTCTGTACTTTGACATTGCCATTTCAACAAATAAATATGATTTGATCTAAAGCGTTCCTTTGTAGTTCTGACTATATATTTGGTTAGTTGTCCTGCTGTCCCCACACTTCTGTTACGGCCTCCAACATTTTTAAAAACATGATTTTCATGTTTTTAGCTCCATCCATCTACGCATAAACTCTGACAAGCCTTGCTCAGCTTGTCAGTATAGTTTGGACAGCCATCTTTTGGTAGATTTGCAGTTGTCCCATGCCATTTTAATTTTTAGATGATGACTTTGAACAGAGCTTGATGAGATGATTAAATTGTTTCTTCTATACATTGTCGTCTGCTTGATTAGGGACCAGGGCCTCAGCCGAGAAGTCCAGGCTTCCCTCCCCCCAGCCACAATTTTACACTTCTAATTATCTGATCCACTACGGGACAGTAATGATTTCCTATTTTCATTATCACCGTCATTCATGTGGTTTGAGGGAGGCATTTATCTTCATAATCATAAGCCACACAATGAGAAACCCCACTGTTAGGCAATGAACACTTAGCGCCACTTGGAGCCATCTGAGTCCCCAGGTGGGTGTGCAATATGGCAGACCTTTGTCCTGTGTGTGTGTGGAAAAGCACACACTGTCAACACAGGAGAGAAAAGCTAATATTTACCACGTATGGCCTCAGCTTTAATATTAGCTGGAGGTACAAGTTAAAGGAGAACAGGACTCTCTCTTTGGTCTTACTTCCTCTCCAAATGTAAATCCTAAAGATTTCCTTTTTAAGCCTTTTATTGTTTTTATTTAGAGAGCATTAGAGTTGGACATAAAAAACAGCTGTTTGGGCAGCAGAGTTGAACTTGTAAATGCAAGCTGAAAAAATTGTTCCTTACAGTTGTCAGCTCTTTACAAAAACTCATCATAGCCACAAATCTCATTAATCTTAGGCTTTTAATTATTTCTTTGATGCAGTAGTGGGGATTTAATTAGGCTTTTCTCTAACTCATACAACCCCACTAGAATATGGTGGCATTCTAGTGCAGTCTCTTAGGAAGCTTCACTTTGACCACAGCCTTTTTGTAGCCATAAACAAGCATCTGTCATGATTCTGGATGGATATTCGATCTCTTCTCTTGGCATAGTGCAATTAAATTACTTTGTTTCGTATCACTGACCCAGCTTTTAAGCATAGTCCACATAGTTCCAGTCAGAAGCTTAACGCTAGCTTGATGTCTTCATTCCAAAACTGATACTGATCAGTTTTGGAATGACAGTGTTTCAGTCTTTGATTTGTTGACATTTGTTCCATCACAAATCTGGAACAAATGTCCAGCAAACTACAAAACAGCTGAAACACTGAGTTCCTTTTAAATCAAGGCTAACAAGCTTTTCCCCCCTCCCATTGATGGTTTTTGGGTTGGTTCTAATGTAACAATTATGGCCACATACTTAAAACTTGAACATGTTTAAATATTCCAACAGGACTCTGATACAAGCAAATGGTAAAATTAAGTTTATGCAATTCCTTTCACCTGAACCCAACTGACAATTTATGTACTATGCCAAAAAGAAGGACCATTCCAGAAGACCAGCATGTTAGAAGAACTCTACCAGTTCTAATAATGGCCAAATATCCCAACAGAAATGAAATGAAAGCACAAAGTTGATGACAAAAAGTTTGGTTTCTTTGGAACTTGTGAAAGTACATTTAATCCAAATACTAGTGGGGGTGAATGCATTAAGCCTCTGTGTAATTTTAAATGTGTATAGATTACACGACATAAAATCAAATTTGTGTACCCAGGTCTAGTTTTTACAAATTATTAGTTCTGTAATCCTTTCACTTTTAAAAAGTCAGTTTATGACTTAAAAAGACAATATGGCCCAGTGATTTTCACCTCCAGTTGATAGACGTTGTTAAAAACAGTATGTCCAATTTTCTTGAATTTGAGAAACTCTACCCTAAATTGCTGATCAAAATACTTACTTTTCTGAATGTACAAACCAACTATCCAATGCATACAGAAGAAAAAACCTGCAGGTTATCCACAGAGAGACCCAATCTTTAGAGAAGGTATTTTGTTAAAAATGTTCCTTCGTTCTACTTCTCATCCAAGCAGAAAATAATCTCTGGGCCATTTTGTCTGCACAGCCCACATGAACAGAGTTAACCTTTAAGACACCCTGGCAATGTCCCGTCTCAGGAAAAGACTCCAGACGAGTTCTTGTCCAAGCATTTTTGCCTTAATGCTGCATGAAATCGCCTGAGGTTTTCGAATGAGTCAAGCTGTTGGGTTCTGGCGTGGGACCCACATCAATATCCCACTTATGCTGGTGGCCAGGTGTTGAGGGGAAATTCTCAATTGAATATTGTGTCCAAGTTTGTGGGAGCTCGGGGAGCAGTATCTTGTGTGGATATTCATTTCACCGCCTCACTGTGCACCCTGTCTCCTCTCCTTCCGTCTTGTTTTTGGCATTCCTCCGATCCGGGCCGAGTGCAGTCTGCTGTGGCTCCCACTTGCACACCTGCCACGAAGAAACAGCTGTGGCCCGGCACAACATCATTAGTGCAGCTGAAAGAGAAGGAAGGGCCTGCATGGCCATACCCTGCTCTATTTACCCTCTCTATGAGTTCAAATTCAGGGCATCTGTACAATGGACAAACATTTTTATGATAAAGACGTGCAGAAGTGGCCCACTCCCCATGCTCTTACTGTGGGGACATGTAACACGATCATGATGGAACCTGTAGGAGATCAGGGGTGCTAAAAGGGAATTTTATACTTCAGGATGAATGTTTCCTTATGGGGTGTTCACTCCACAAAGCTGTAAAGTGGACAAATTTAAGGGCCAACATTGTATCCCTATACAAAAAGACTTTTTCATGTTGATGGGTTTTGATAAAACTCAAAAAACACAGCATGAAAAACTGCCTAAAATTGAAGCTTTGGTCTGTGCTGGAAAGACATCACCAGAAATCTCTCGGGTTACGCATTTACAAGCAGTCAGGTCTCATGGAGGGGCTGTAATCAATATGTCCTTCGTGCATGTGGAGGACAAGGAGAGCACGGAAGTTCTTCCATTGATTTTTGGGAAGATGCTGCAGTATAAACCTCCCCTAAGACCATCTGTTCATTCAGAAACACCGGAGGGAGATTTGACTCTTGTGGGTACCAAGGGCTGCTGTGGAGAGCAGACACCAAGCCAAAGAGCCAAGCATCCGCTGCAAAAAGTTATCTGAGGTGTCTTAAGAGGGAACATATCTATTATTGCAAAAACATCTCTCCTATTTAGGCCTTTGAAATTTTAAAGGTCAGCCATGATATCAGTTAGGAATTAGAATAGATTATATTTTTATTTAATCAATTGGTTTAGTCAATTGAACTGCACAGTGGCACAGTTGGTAGCACTGTTGCTTTGTAGCAAGAAGGTCCTGGTCTTTAAAGTCTTTCTGCATGGATTTGTATATTCCCCCTGTTCATGCGTGGGTTCTCTCTGGGTACTCCGGCTTCCTCCCACAGTGCAAAAACATCACTAATAGGTTAATTGATTTCTCTAAATTCTCCTTAGGTGAGAGTGTGTGTCTGCATGATTGTTTGTCCTGTCTGTCTTTGTGTTGACCTGGCGACCTGGCGACTTGTCCAGGATGTACCTCGCCTCGAGCCCAAAATGTCTCGCCGGAGATGGGCGCCAGCACTCCTCCCGACCCCACTATTTTCTTACAATGGTGTAAGAAAATAGATGGATAGATGATTTGGATCTATTGATTGTCCCTGCTTCACTTGTTAAAGTAAATCTGTTGGGCTTCTCCTGGGCTATTCTTGTTGCTGCCTAAAGGGCAGTACTTATATAAAAAAAAAAAGCCAGAACCAGATCAAAAGCCAGATCTTCTGGTCAAGAAGATCTTGCGAAGATACTTGCTGAAACTGACGGGAGACTATCTGTAGTGAAATGAGTCCTGAACTGACAAAATCTTGCAAGTTTAGTTACACAAAAACAGATCTTTACTCCAGACGCAATTTTAAAATCCAGATTACAAATTTGTGGCCATTTTGTGTTTGAACATCCCTGGACTTCATCTGTGAAGTACAGGGATGATGGCATCATGTTGGATGGGTGTTTGACTGTGAGAGGGACTGGTGCATTTCAGAAAGTATCATCATGAGGAAAAAACATTGTGTGGAAACCAAGACATCAGCCCAGACGTGAAAGCTAACTAGGTTTTTAAAATGGAGAATGACCACAAATAAGCTAGGGGTCAGGGACAACAAAGTCATTGTTACCGAGGGTCCACTGCAAATGTCTGATCTCAATCACATAGAGGACGTCTGGTTAGAGCTGAAGATGTATGTTGGAAGCAAGTGATGCAGCTTAAAGGCAATTTTACTAAATGTGAAGGAAAATTAACACAGACTTCTGAATTTGAGGATGTCATTTTGACATTTAGAAAATGGATAATATTGGTGAGCTGATTTTTACAACTACATACCGTACCAGTTGCTGCACACAGAGTTGAAGAAAAGCCTCCCCACAGCTTGATGCAACTACTATATTTCCACATGGGAATGTTCAGGATGATATGCAACATTTAATTTCCACCACATTTTTGTAATGCATTTTGCATATAAGCACAAAAAATATGTGTTCCCTAAAATATGTGACCTGGGTAGTTATGGTTATTGACAGATTATCCCACCTGAGCAGAGGATCTCTGCAGCTTCTCCAGAATCACCATAGACTTTTTGGCTACTTCTCTGATTAGTGCTCTCCTTGGTTAGGCTTTCAGTTTCCGCAGATGGCCATATCCTGGTAGGTTGCAGTTGTGTTGTACTCTTTCCATTCTCAGATGATGGATTAAACAGAGCTGTGTGAGAAATTAAACTCTTGGGATATTTGTTTTAGAAACTAACCCTGCTTTAACCTCCTACAGCTTCCTTCCTGACCTGTCTGCTGTGCTTTTAGTCTTCATGATGCTGTTTGTACTCTGATGTTATTTAACAAACCTCTGAGGCCTTCAGAGAACAGATGGATGTACACTGAGCTTTAATCACAGCAATTAGCTGATATATTGTCATTATATTTCAGTTTCTAATGCTTAAAAAGTTATACTTTTTACAAAGCATAACTTTTCTTCCACTTCAGAATTATGTGCACCTTTTTGTTGGTTCATAAGACAAAATCCCAATAAATTATGTTGACTTTTGTTGTTGCAATGCAGCAAAATTGAATGTTTAAAGACATATAAATATGTTTGCAAGGCACAGCACACCAGCAAAACCTTCAACTTTAAGAAATTGCAAAGTTACATGACCTCTTTAGTTGAATATTTCTTACAGTGGA
This sequence comes from Poecilia formosa, assembly GCF_000485575.1. Taxonomy (NCBI): domain Eukaryota; kingdom Metazoa; phylum Chordata; class Actinopteri; order Cyprinodontiformes; family Poeciliidae; genus Poecilia; species Poecilia formosa. The sequence continues at coordinate 107,783 of NW_006799978.1, read as the reverse complement.
TCCCAACCAGAAAATCAATCCGTCACCATGCACACAGGAAGGAAGCCTGGGTTGGCGAGAGATACTGCCCTTAATGACATGTCTCTGTGTGTCTGGACCAGAGGGGGAAGTAACCGGATATTTAAACAGAGATAAGAGTGTGTGCCAAAGGGGCTGGGATTGAATATGAGTGAAGCCCCATGGCAACAGGCCGTGGCTATCGGATATGGAAAGGTAAATAGTAATGCAGCCGTAGCATGTTTTAATGCTGTAAATTAAAAGCTCATGTAACATTTATGAGAAGCTGATATATGCAGGACGTTGTTCTGTGCCAGATTTTCGAGAGCGATTTTCTCCATGCTCTTAGCGGTTCGCTTACTCAAATCAAGATTTGGAAACATCCATTTTGGCTCATCAGAATCTGTAAACTGAAATCTGATATGGTGCATTTCCAAAAGCAGAAAAAAATAAAACTATTGCTGCCATACAACACTGAGTGAAAAAAGCATGATTTACCCAACTTTCATTCTGGGGGAGAAAGGAGAACTTGTGTGATACGAAGGGAAATCTACAAACGACAGAAAATATGTTTAACAAATGTTTTGTGGCCCTTTAAGGGTTCAACCTGATTTCTAGACATGTTGATAAAATCTGCATTTCCCAGAGTGGCAGTAAAGTCTCTCAGAAAGCAGGTCTGAACTTGTTTTATCCACCTGTGGGTTAGATAATAACAGCTTAACCACAACATGTATTGTGTAACTGTACGCCATTTAGTCTATTGAGGATAAAGTGTGTTGAGGAATTATCTCAGTGTCATATCTACTAATCACTAACAGCCTTTTAAAATATGAAATGAAGTGATATTTATCAACTTTCCTAATGTTAAAGTTGTGAATGGATGTGATAAAAACTACCAGGGTTTCCACCAGAAAACTTGCTAAGCCCGGTGGTTGGGCGCTACGGCAGTTATTCATCTTTTGAGTTAAAAAATGTTTCAGGAAATTTGAAAATATCACTTGATAATTATGTGTTATTAAAGATTGGAAGATTAATACCTGAGCTATAAAGTCTTAAATATGCAAACATTTTAAAAAGACTTAAAAAAACAAGCAATGCTTAGTCTGGAGGGGGAACAAGTAAAGCCTGGTGGCTCGCCAGGCTTATAATACACTGGGGAAAACCCTGACTTCCCACTGATGAGATCATTTGGTGCCATTTACTTTTCAAACCATTTTTGCAGTGTTGAATGGATGTTGATCAAATTCACTGAATATTTATACTAAAATTTTCTATTTGTAATCGTCTCAGTCCTTTGTAGATATAAAATGTTTAATGTACAAAGGAAGGGAGAAAGAGAGCTTGTCATCTGGAAATGGTGCAAGGTTATGACTCTGAGTCAGCTTGACCCTTTGCCAGTTTTTGTCCGCAACTTGTATATTAATTCATCCCAATCTACTTCAATATTGTACCAGTAAGCACACATTTCATACCAATGTACTTCACCATTGCAAATCAGTTTTTTTCTTAATAATTAAGTTTTCTGATGATGGAGTCAATTATGAAAAAATGTAAATCTCAAATGAAATTTGAATATATATAATTTTGCACCCTATTTCCATTACTGATGGGTCTAATCCTGTTTTTTTAAATTGACTTCTATGAAAATTGAGAGAATATGACCTCTGATGAAACAAAAATAACTGACCAACCTCGTATAAGTGGATATTACTATGGAAGGCACATAAACATATTTTCTTACTGTTGACTGAATGGTGAAAGCAAGCAGGCACGAAATTTGTCAACGTCTGGTTCAAATTGACGAACGGTCAGTACAAAATGTCCTGTGGTTTGAAGAAAATTGGGCACAAAAAGAAAGTCAGTGTTTCCGAAACCAAGCAGTACTTTTATGTTTTATTTGTTTATCCTTTATATAACTTTATATATCGGGGGAAGACCCAGTGGTATTCAGAATCTTATTTACAAGGCGTCCTGGCCAAGATGACAGCAGATTTAAGCTGAAGTGAAATACAACACACACAGACTTTCTACACATAAGACATCAAGGTCACTAAAAAATTTGTCTAAGTTATTAAACTGTCCAGTCAAGAATGTTAATTATTTAAAATTATAACATCCAGATGTGTGTATTTACAAGTTATTACAACTCAGTGAGATGAGCTCCCTAAAGTATTGTTGATTCTGGAGCTGATTCCATTCAGTAAATAACTGCTTATTTATGCTCACCTCAATAGATGCCTTGGCACCATGATTAGGAACAGGTGACTGGCAACCATGGTAACCTACTGTAGCTTTATAAATGGTATATGTGTGTGTGTGTGTGTGTGTGTGTGTGTGTGTGTATATCTAAACCATGAAGGGTGGAGACAGATGTAAAATTTAAAGATGTCCATTTTGAGTTTTAATTTTGAATTGACATTCAAAGCTAGTTGGATTTTGCAAGTTTGGCAGCTAATATTGTGTCAGTGCAGCAGAAGACATGATGGTATTTAATAGAAAATACTGTTTTACTTCTCTTCAATATTGACTCATAAAATTAATTCTAGCCTCACCAGAACCCATTTGGATACACAAAGGAGGCTAGATTCCTTCAGGGATGGCAGCAAGGCAGTGCTGCAGATACAGTAATTTACAGCTTCTGTGTTCTCTCTGTGAGCTGGACCTGAAATCATATGGAGCATATGTCTCCTCTGTGGTTTTCAGGGTAATACTCCCGGACAGTGGAGGCTTCGCCAGAGCCTCCACTGCCAGATTAAACCCTACTTCATTGTGTGTTTGTTTTAGTTTTAGAGATTTGAATCATCATTCTATTTGGGAAGCTGAAAAATATATTTCTCAACTTCTTAATGTGTGTCTGAAGAGCTGCTAGTTAACATGTCCTTAAAATGTGACCATTAGCTTGTTTTGCAATGATGCCTAAAAATCTCACTTTTATATCAATGCCAACATATTGCTATTCTGGTTAAGACTTTTTGAAGAAAAGAAGTAGATATGAAAATGAAAATCCTGGTAAAGTGAACTGTTAAAGCAACATGTCAGATTTAAGCTACCCTTACTTGTCTTTATCTCACCTTCCAACACACACACACACACGCACACAGAGGCCAGCCACTGACGAGGCCACAGTCAAACCTATGTTGGCCTAGGGGTCTGGTGAAGCTCCGTAAAAGGATTTGGGGGAACTGGATCCATTTGGCAGGGATGCAAGAATTTTCAATACAATGATGTTGGGTGTGGTGTGCCAGGAATGCTCTATCCTTGATAGGTCTGAGAGGAATACACTGGGATCAGGTAGAGCGGCGGAGGGCGAGATGTAACAGTGGTTTACGTTTCCACTTGGCTTTATGTTTTGTTTGTCCACTTTCTTGAAAGGGTTTCTGGACCACTACTCCTCATCCTGCATGATGACAAATGTAGCAATCGTGTTTACATTGATCTGGATTGGTGCCCCTCAATAACTTCGATATTTTCTCTTACATAAGAAAAAGATGTTCATCTTTGAAAGAAAAGTAATGTCAGTCATGCTACCAAAACCCAATGACATTTTTTGAGCATTATGCATATGAGCTTGTAGTGTTATTAAACCAAATTAAACTGCATTAAAATAAATAAATAGGTTTTATCTTAAATCTCCACTTGAAGTAGGAGTTTCTTCCTTCTCATTCCACCACACATTTAAAGAAACAAGTTGTTTGTTTTATTTTGTTAGATTTATTTCGGATTGTCAAAAATATTTACACTTCAACTAAGATTATGCTACAAATTAATTAGTCAAACTAACATCTAATAAGTAAAACAAACTCAGAACATCAATATTACTTGTCCGACCCCACTGCTACGGGAAAAAATAAAAAATTGAAAAAAGTAGCATTTGTGTTATCAAATCTGATTAAAGTTTACAGTTATTGGCTGACAAAATAAATACCAGCTGTTCAGGTCAAAAGGGCACTTGAACTTGAAGGCTGTTGGTTGTGGTTTAATTCAGAAGATGTCCTTGCAATTTCTTACTTTGGACAGAAAATAGTGGCACCAAAATATCAAAAAGAATCTGATGGTGTTTTTGTACCAATTCAGTCTGATTTGGCTCTGTTCAGCTCTCTGCACCTGGAGCTCACCAGAAAAAGAGTTGTCTGATCAGTCAATCAGAAGCAGACTTAGGGGAATTGCACAAACCATGTTGCATGAGGCAACTAATGTGAAAAATGGATGTTTTTGCATTCTTTAGATGAAAGAGAGACTGGGAATGTAAACAATCTGTCTCCTTGCTGATGCTGATTCTCATATTCAAGGTTTCAACCATGTAATAACTGAATAAACATTAAAAGAAAGGTTTATGTTAACCATAATATTTGAAATTGACAAATTGAGAATTAATTTAAAGCTGTCTGAATCTCAAAATAAAACCATTCACAGAAGGACTTTTACTGTGCAGACAGATTGCTCGATGCAATTTCTGCATAAACACTTTTCTACCCTTTTCTCTTAAAGCCATCATCTAAATGTCGTCACCTCTCTATATGTTCAAATGCACATCACACCTGCTAATGCTGAGCAAGCTCAACGTGAGAAACCCTTCTAAATGCAGCAAAATCTCTCACTGTGAGAATCTGGAAATGTAGCATCACTTTCCTGCATGTGAGGCCAGTTTGATCCAAATCTATGATGGATGCATTGTTTTTCACTACAGGCAACCATTGCTAACACAAGAAGTGATTGATTTCCAATGTGTATGCCCCTCTTTTAACATTAGTACTCTGCTAATTAGATTGATAGGGCTGTTATAGTCTCACCTCTGCTTATGATGAGAATATATAAACAATAAATTTGATTTATCATGCGGTGACAAAACAAAAATTTAATGTTTGTTTTTTTTAGAAATAAAATAAACATCTAAAATCGTGCATCCATTTAGTCCACAAAATAATCTGAAAAATAATAATGTATGCATTTTCAAAACACATTTGTCATTTCCATAACTCTAAGGTACAACTGTGCTTTTTGAGAAGTGGGAAGCAAAATTTTTTTACTTCCTGACATTTTCACTGATAATAGCCTTATGTCATTATTTAACATTTGATAGCATAAACAACTGATAGTTTGGCATTTATGTCTTCCCATAGAAGAGCCTTAACATGCCAGGGATAATTCACTGAAGGTGCACATCTGATTTGATTAGTAAGTCTAAGTTTCATTCAATGTACCCCGGAGTGATCAAACAGGTGTGCAGTGTTTCATCTGCCTGCTGAACCTGTATTTAACATGTTCTTGCACTTTGTTCCATTGCATTGAAAGTCAGTCTCCCTAATACTGTAATTTTTTTTCACTAGACAGAGAATTGATGACCTTGGTGGAAATGTTTTTCCGACTGCAGGCCACGATTTTCCCGGAGTGGGACAGGCTCATGGAACATAGCTCAGGAATTACCTTCACAATAGCAAAGTGAAAGCCATTCTTAAAGTGGAGGGGACAACAAAGAGTGCTCTGTCTAAGCAGTGCCTTTTGGAGAAATACTATCTGACCCATCCAACCCCTAGCCTGCCTTTTGGGCTGATTACTATGGAAGGGCAGAGTGGGCAGAGAGCTGCACCTGTGTAAAACACTAAATATCCATTGATTATTGATAAAGTTAAGTTGAAAATACAAACTAAGCCAGCAATTATAAAAAAAAAAACACAACTTAAGTTTTACAGTCTGATAAATTATTTCCCTCGTAATTTAGAAGTGAGAGGCGTTTGGTTTTCAAGACTTTTCTACTTCTTCCATTTTCAAAAGTACAGAAATGTTATAATAATCACACAGCATAATTTGCAAGCACACACCGACACAAAGACCTACATCTTTGGAGAGATGTTCTGCAGTTTGATGAGACGAAAATGAAAGGGTTTGACCAAACTGACAATTGCTACATTTGTAAGGAAAAAGTTGCAAACCTAAGACCACCACCCCAACAGTGAAGTACGGGGGTAGGAGCATCATGGTGTGGAATTTTGATTTGCTGCCGGATGAACTGCTGCGCTTCACAATCAGTGGCATCATGAGCAACATCTCAAGACAGCCAGGGAGTTTAGGTTGGGGTGCCAATGCATCTTTATTATAAGGAATACGGGCAGTCTTTGTAATTGACAATTAAAGGTTCTGATATCAGTATTGTGAGAATCCTGAGGAAGAGAAAACAAAATGTTATCTGAATTTGTACAGAATAAGAAGGAATTCTACTAAAAAAGAAAATGTATGTAATCTTAATTTCAAGAAGATAAAAAAATCTCGATGCAAGTCTCAATATTCTGATATTTGTAAAAAAATTATCAGAATATTGATATTCTGATATCAATATTCAGAATATTGATATCAAGGGCTAAAATCCAATAATGTGTTATGTCAGAAAAAAGATACAGATGGCAAGAAAGTGTCTAACTGAGCTTTGAGTTTTTTGTGAAACAGTATGAGGAAGATTGGTGCCATCTTCCTCATACTCCTGCCCAGGTGGTTAGTATGAAACACAAGGCTGATATGATAAAACACAATATTATGTACTTAGAAAGCTACCAACAGCAAGCTAAATATATATGCAGTTTATAATCGTCACTGTGTTAATACCTGGTAATTACAGTTCCTCAATGGCCGTATGCTACATGCAGAATTTTAATTGGCTATTATGAAGTCTGCAGATCCCAGCACACTACTCGCAAAATATATTTAAAAGCAGTAATTCAGGAAAACATATCACCCCTCCCTGATTGTCTTTTTTTCTCTTTCCAGTTGTGCACATGCTAACAGCTGTCTGTTGTCGACCTAGAGAGTGTGCAGCAACTGGTAGAGCATTTAAATTTCTGCTATAAGGTGACATGTCTAATGTCACCTTATAGCAGAAAAATTAAAATGAAGAGTGACTCCCCTGACACACACTTGGGTGACATGTCTTATGTCACCCAAGTGTGTGTCAGGGGAGTCACTTACTGGGCTTTGGTTTGGGATACTTAACAAAACTCTCATTTTTCGGTTTTCAGGGGTTTTTTTTCTTGAAACACTCCTGTGGTAGAAGGAAAAGGCTTAACAAGATTCTTATCCTGTAGTGACAAAAACCTTTATTTTAATTTGCATAGACTACTCTGGATTACTGTAACAGTATGGAATGCATTTTGCAATTCTGTATTTAAACATGTTGATGATGTACGTACACCTGTGTCATTGTATTCAAAAAGACTTGAGGCTGTAATTGCTGCCAAAGGTGGATGAGCAAAGTATTAACCAAAAGCAGTGAAGAGGTTTTCTGTTTTTAATGAATTTGCAAAAAATCTCTAAAACATTTTCACCATAATGGGGTATTTGTGTGTAGAATTTTGAAATTAATTTAATACAATTTGGAATATGGCTGTAAGATAACAAAATGTGGAAAAAGTGAAGTGCTGTGAATACTTTCCAAAAGCAATGTAATTTGAACTTCTTTTGTCTGTTTAGTTGAGCTAAATGACTGAATATTTTTAAATCTTTGTTTTATGGCGTATTCCAGTAAAATTGGCAGAGCCTGCTTCTAACTAGCCAAAGAAGAGACAACCTATGCCTAACAACCAATGAGTGATTTATTCACTGTTTGTACAATTTGGATAGTTATTCGTCAAGTGATTCAGTATGACTACATTTAAAAATACTTTTTCTCCAATAAGACATTTTAGGAAATCTAATACAAATGCCTACTTTTCCTTCATGAAGACATTAAGCTGTTAGTAGAAATATCAATTTCTACCAACTAATTTAATCATGCAGATGACTCGTCTGTGCCGGAAGAGAAAGCCCTATTTTGGCGCCTTGTTTTGACGGAGACCAGATAAGGAAGTAAACCTCACCACAACCACACAAGCCCCTTCCCCCTTTTCTTTTTCCACCCCTTCCCCCCGACTGCACTTCAACCATGTACCCCCAGCTCAGAATCACATCCAAAACTTATACATTCACAAGCTGAGGCTCGCCAAGTTTCACAGCTGTCGCACATTTTCAACAGATTCCACCAACCCTAGATGAGGCTGAGGAGAACACATTCCTTTTCCATTACACATGGGCTAAAAGGAATTACCGTTAACATATGATATTGTGGAAGTGGGAAATTTGCCACCCCAACCTTGCCCAAAGCACTCCGGAACTCAGGGTCATGGATTTATTATCTCAGATGGTCCTCGGAGGTCACTGGGGGCTGTTTTTTTTTTTTTTTACTTTTCCCTCCCCTCTTTTGCTGTTCCGGCAAAAACCCCAGCAGCCCCAAGTGTGCTATTCATTAAGTACACTGCACAGCTTTGTGCGTGCGTACGTGTGTGCATGTGTGGCTGAGGGTGTAGGGGGAGGGCTACTCGTAGGGGTGGGAGACACATGTTACTGTTGCTCTACGGGTATTTGTCATAGGAACGGCATGTCTTGTCAGACTGAAAGGCCATTCCCAGCTGTTAGGCTGAAGCACTGTGAGGGGCTTGAGCCAGTCCTGCCTGGAACAACCACGGTCACATAAACAGGATGCCTCAGATGTACAATTACACAAGAATGGATGACAAATAAGAGCACTATACATTTTTTATACTTGAGAATTTTTTCCCACAGCACAACTGAACTGTGCTGTTGGTCTAAACAAATAATAACATACAAATATACATAGGAATTCAATATGCAATAAGTAATTCCATCTTTTACAGAACAATTGATAACTACTTTGTAAATATATGATTTTTTTCTAAGCTGTCATAGTTGCCAAACATGACAACTATGACTATGACAACTTGTGCAGCACATTATTGCACAAGTTCCTTGTATAGGGCAAGGAGCAAAGAGAATTTTAGTAAAGCAATTCTGCTCAAAAGTAAGGAACAATAAACATATTAATATGCTTTGACATCAACTCTGCCTGTCTCTATCTAGCTAGCTACTCTGCTAGTGCCATTGCTAGCCAGATAACTATATGGCAGTCTAGCTAGCTGTCAATGCTATAATCCTAAAATGTAGCTGTGTCTTGGAAGAATGACAACTATTTCTCAATCTACATTACAGTTGTTTTTCCATGCAGAGAAGTCATTTTAAAAGGCACTTCTCTGACACAAGAAGAGCCTCGTGCCATAAAACCAGATTTTTACTTTGGTCATGGTAATCACAGACATCAAATGGATCAGTGATACATTTTTGGTGATACATTTAAATAATATAGAAGCTGGTTTTGCTCCAGAACATTTTGGTGACCCCTTTGGAAGAAAACAGGAGAACAGGAAGGATTTCCCTTTAGTGATTAAAGAAAAAGTCACTGTGTAAGACAGTCTTTTTGCCCCAGGATTATGATAAACCTGGAAGCATTGGCATAAGGACTGAAATAACCCCAAACTTAGAGGATTTTGAATAGTTTTAGTTCTTCTCTGTAAGCTACAATTTCTCCTGACTATCTAGACTGAATGTAGCCCAAATAACTCCAGTGGTACTTTTCTTACAGTTTGAGCGCCATGGGTTAGGGTTATGCAATACAAGCTAATTTGCTTTTATTTTAGTTTAAAGTCATTAAACTCTTTCACTCTGTCACTCCTAAGCTCCAAAGTTGGGAAATAAATCTGAAGCACCTGCAGTGCTGGCTCAACGCGTCTCTTTAAATATCTCTTTTCTAAAAGCTTATAACTGCTAAATATTTATAGAAAGTCGCTGTGCCAAAGAAACTGACCACATTTTCTAAATAAACCTTATTTGAAAATAAGGTCCAGATGTTTCACGTTTTTGGTGCACGATTGCAGTTGGCTGTGAGTGGTGAGTGAGTGTGTGTTTTCAGGGTTTCCATGACTTGAACCATGGTGATGGCTGTCTTAGTAATTTCAAGGCAACCCCTAGTTTTCGCCCTGCTTCCAGGAAGTAAAGCAAAACTATGCTGCAGCCTGCGTCATCAGTGAGTCAACTAAACAGTCTGGAGGGATATCTGTGAGGGAGTCCAGACACAGTCATTCCTCCTTCCTCTCACTTCCATGACTGTTCAGTTTCCTTGCTGGCAGTACACAGGGTCCAGTGCAACATACCAAAGTTCTGCTCCACAGAACATCCTTTCCAGTCAGCTCCAACGCACTGTTTGTTGGTTATAAGTTGAACAAAATTTATTTCTCTTTTGGAGCAAAACTTGGACAAAAAGAACTAAACATCCAACAAATGTTTTCGTCTTAGCCACAGTGGCAGAGTGGATTTTTGATTGTAAGGTGCTCCTGCTACCCTATGGCCTTGAAAGTAACTCGACTATCCATTTTATGAACTGAAATTTGGTCATGTTGCTAAAACTAAAAATCCTAATGATCATTGTGCTCCTGATCAGGTCCTTCTGATGGCCTTAGTTCAACCTTTGGTAGAGCTAAGGCAGTTCTGGTCCAGAACTGCTGGACCAGAAACCTGGCTGTCCTCTGGCTCGGGAGACTTGAGGTTGGACCCGATAGAACAGAGACAAATTGATTCCAGGAGACTACAAGGCACGGTTGATCAAGTAAGGTGCCTTTTCCGCTTCTATTGTGGCAAATCTAGATCTGAAACCTATCTTTTTTTTAATCAATCCTATCTTTCTATAGGCTAACGTTACGTACTACAACTTAAAACTAGGCAGTAATTCTTAATTTTATTAGTTAGTATGTGAGAAAAAAACATTAAGTAATGTAGCTTAATATTGCTGCTGTCAATATCATAGTCTGTTAAATACAGGGTAGTTTTGCTTTGCTAAAATCACATTATATCTCTACTATGATGGCATTTTCTCTCTGCCTTCTGCTGCAACCATTAATGTCTTTGAGGTGTAGAAATGTGAACATTATTCAGGTTGTTTCCTGTGCATTTAAGTGTTAAAACCTGTGTTTCTATTGATCAGTAACGGGTGTTATTAATCACCAATAACAATCTACAGAAACAGATTCAGTTTTTTGGGAAAATGAACCATAAGCTCCAATTTTTTGACACCAGTAAGATAAAAAAGGATGGCTCAACCACAGATTTATTTTGGTCAGTAGAGACTAAACACAGACATTCCTCAGGTGAAGGGGTAATGTAAGGTTTGAATCAAGCATGCTGAATTTTGGCATTCAGTCTCAGTAGCACCTGACTGCCCTCAGCCTCCCCTTAAATAACTTGTCATTGTTGGGATCACTCCCGTTTGCCTCAAGGTGGCTACTTAGCTTTCCTTTTGTCTGAACGAGGTTACAGACAAGTCTGTCATTTGACCGTCTGCATCCTACACATCTTCAACTGCGGCCCCGGCTGGTAAACTACGAATCATGTTGTACAAATCTAGGTTACAACACAGCTTACTAAATAAGCTTTATTAAAGCTTATTTTTAGCTTTACTAAAAATAAGATAGTAAAGTTGAATGGAAAGTGTTACAAATAAATGTTCCCTACATTACAAGGCTCCTACAAAGTCTGGCATTAGGTTTCAGTATATTCCATCTGGGTCGTATCCTTTCTTTCTTCTGTTATTTTTTTTTAACTCATCCTTCCTCCCTTTTATCCTGTCTCCTTCTTTGTATCCTGATTCCGTTAAGTTCTTCGTTCCTTGAGCCCTGCCTTCCCGGTTTGCTTCCTTTCACCTTTTTGTCTTTTCCTACTTTCCTTGTGACCTTCATTCTGTCTTTTCTGTCCTCTCTGCCGCCTTTTCTACCAACACAGATTGGACCCTGTTCTGGTCCCCAAACATGTTCTTGAATCAATGTTGTGTTTCCAAAACAAAATCGAGGTTCCATAGCGTAAACTGTGGCTCGACTTGGGCACTACAAAATAGCCGGTTTTTCTGTGCAAACTGTGATGCCATCTCCACTGTTGCGTGATAAACAAGGTAAGAACAGAGTTATCAACTTCTCTGTTGTCTTTGACATCAGCCTCTGTTATGTGCAGCAAGAGTGAACACTATATTGGTGATCAGTTGAAGGTCTGTAGGTTGCTAAATTAAAGGAAGAAAGTTGTAATGCCCAGCTCACCCAGCTCCACTATCTTGCTACTGTGTTCTCTGACCTTCTTTTCATATTTCCTTATCTTTTTTCCATCCCTGCTTCCTTTTGTTGTCTTTACTTTTTTTCCTTTGTTGTGGCCTTTTCTCCTTTCTTGTCTGTCCTTCCATACTTGTCTTTATTTATTTTCTTTCTTGCTTCATTCCTTTTATCCTTCCTTGTACTATCTTCTCCTTTTCTGTCTGCAGCCTCATCCATCCATCTCTGGTTATTCAAGGTTCCATTTTTAATTCTGATCACTATAAAAATATCTCATTTTGAGTAATTTTTTTATTTTTATATTTTCAAATGAGTATAATAAGGACAAATAACTTGTTATACCTATTGTAACGAAACAATGAAACTGGAGTCTAGAACAGTTTGTAACGTTTACCTGAAAACTGCATGGGAACATTTGCATTAATGTTAAAAAGATAAATATTACCACTGTAGGTCCATGTTGCTGATTATGTGGAAATGTTGTCTAAATATTTTAACAGTGTCTCTTGGATTTATGCCTCTTTTCCACTATGAGTGCCAGTCTATGTGTCTCAGACACTGTGTACTATGGCTGTTGGCTGTGCTCTGTGTCCAGTCTACCTTACAGCAAGGAAATTAAATGTTAAATATTTACCATTCCTCTGGTATGTGACCCCACAGATTCCAGCTGTGATGGGTAGCAGTTACATTCCTCCCACAGGAAGTTTATCCTTTCTCGTTCCTTTCTTTTTTTCCCTTCTCCCTCTCCTGACAGTGCTTTTGAACTTCATCAGCGGTCTAGGTATCAGCCCAAATCTGTTGTCATGAAACGCACTAACATATCTCGTGTGCCACTGAATGCTGCAATGAGGTTTTCCTGAACATGTTTCAGCTGGCTGCATGTGAACAAGAGGTGAATTAATGTCACAGCTCTTACAACAGGTGTAAGTTAAATATAAATATTTCAACAGCATAAATGGAAAAATATGCAATTTTACCATTGAGGAAGCTACTGAGAAAAGTACACAGCTTTGCACAAGAGTTTAAATATCTTGAACTTTTTTCACATTTTGTCATCTTGCAACAAGTAGTGTTGGTTATGATGGTCATTATATAAATGGCCTTTCCATGATCATTGTGCTTCTGGAAGGTTAACCTCGTTTGCTGCCTCGTACAGATTTTCCTATAAGACTGTTTGGTGCTGTCATTATCTTTCTATGTTCATATGATGGACTGAAAAAAGGTCTTTGAGAAGGTCAAACTGAAGTTATTTGTTTTATTACCAAACTCCATTTTAACCTTCTCCATAACGTTCCATCTGACTCATCTGTGTCCCTCAGTCTTCCTGGTGCCGTTTACTAATCGTCTCTAATAAACCTGAGACCTTTACAGCACAGCTGGATTCATATTAAGATTAGATTACACATAGTTGGACCGTATTTACTAATTAGATGACATCTAAAGGCAATGGATCACATTAAACAAGACTCAACGTTAAGGAGGTAAACATAACTCATCCCATTCTCTTCAGATTTTTATCTGTTGAACAAAGTTAAGCCCATTTATTATTTTTTTTCACCAACAAAAAAGTTATTTCTGTTGAAATATTTTTGCTTGAGGATGATGTGCAGATTTCTCTGTAAGAGGGTGACATTCAAAGCAATTGAGAAACTGACAACTTTTTCTAACATCAGCATCCTTTCCTCTTCTCCTTTTGTCCAAATTAAACGCTGGAAATACTGCAAGTTATATTTGAGTCGTTCTTCAATTGTTTTTTTAATTTAATGAATAAAATACGCTAAAGAAAAATGCATGTTTTTGTTTGAAGAATGCCTTGTTCAGTTATAAACAACTGATCCATCACAAATGCATTTAGGTTTAATCCTTTAAAAGCAAAACTACACTTTTGTCACGGCAAACAATAAAACCACATTTTGAACATAGCTTGAGTGAAAAGAAATGGGAGTTGTCTGATTTCACAATATCCCGACACAAAGCATCTCCTTACCCCTAAGACCCCAGGCTCCCCACCCCTTCAGATGTAGCCTTTTGTTGTGTGCATGTGACTGTAGAAATGGCTCAGTAGGAAATGCCAGGCACCCACAAAAAAGCAAAAGAAAAATAGTTGTGGGAGCCACCCTCTGCATCAATTCAGATGCAACAAGAAGCATTTTACAGCTGCTTTATTCTTCTTCCTGGGCTGCTGAGGTTGTCTTTCATGTCAAAAGTCTTTTCCTACTTACAAATCACCAGGAAGCAGTCCGTTTCGCCGTGCTGCTGTGCTCTAAGCCCCTTCCTAGGGTCTTGTGCTTTGATCACCTGTAGCATTGGCAATCAACTTAAAAATAGAGGAACGGGCCGCTGGGATAAGCTTGTGTTCTTGTCTAGAACAGAAGAAACCTCCTCCCCTCCTAGCCGAAGAGCCTGGGAACCAAATCGCTGCAAGGTGGGGGGCAGCTGGATTGTCAGATTGTTTGGCAAACGATTATACTTCAACTGCATTAGTAAGGATTCCTCATGGTAAACACGTTGATTAACTAATTAGCTTAAAAATGAAGCTTTGTGTTTCTAGGAGAGACATGCAAGCTGTTCTCACCTTTGACCCGACACTTTAGATTCAAGGTTAAACGTGCTGCAGTACCCTCTAAATGAACGGCACTGTCACATCATGGCCCTCAGCCAGAGGCCCAGACCAGTTGTCACCGCTCTGAGTTTTAAGACCTGCTTAATTGGCTTCCCTGAGTGCCTGAGGAGGGGAAAGAGAGGAGAGCTAGCTTGTTACGAGGCCCTAGGTTGCAGAAAAGGGATGGGGGAGATGGAGGTCCCTTATCAGCCATTGCTGGACACCTCCGGTGGCTATTAATCAGAGCCAGAGCCTGACTGGAGCCAGGAGAGGATCCGCAGAGCACTGGGGGGAGGAGGAGGGCCTGGATCCTTCCTTGGGCCTCATGGACACTCATAAGGAACTTCCACAGACAACATAAACATTCCTTCCTGCCATGCTTCCTCAAATACGCCTGTACACCCCGCCACAAAGTCTCACTCAAACTGATTTAGGTCCCATAAAGCCCCTTCTGACTAGGACCCATCCATTTCAGCCAGATTGACAGCTTTACGTCGCCCCCTTACTGTGTTATTATATTGGTGCTGTGCTGCCAGCTACTATTGTGCTAATGAAAATTTAGCACCAGACGTAATATTCCTTTTCATTGGATGTGCACTCATCAAGCAAAATATCTCAAGGATGTTTATGGGCTTGAAAGCACTCATTGTTATAATTTTATTTTACATTTGCAACAGACTGGCCTGCAAAAACTTTTATGGACAGGAAAATGGCTGTTAGCATTCAGCCCCAGTCTGACTCATGCATAAAGTTAACCATAATGCACTTTTGCGCATGTTTTTGTGTAATAATCAGCATCATGAAAAACATATATATAACAAAAGTATTTCATTTCTGCCTACATGGTTACATGATTGTAGGGACAGCATCAAAAAGTTGCTGATTGGTTGTTTTCGAAGAGTGGTGTAAATGGACAGTCATGAGGTTTAAAATGAAAGATGTTTGAACTCGCTGACTTCTCCAGACCTTTGTTCGAGTCTGCCAAACTGAACACACTTATGAAATTGCATAACCTTGATATGCATACAGATATAACCTTGCTCATATGTGAGAGTTATAAGTTGAGTTCACAGCAGTGCATTTTTTTTCTTGTTTTTCAGATACCACTAAAATTAAGATGTACAATAAAAAATAACATCTCACATTTTAACCCATTCAACATTTCACTAAATGAAAAGCATGAATATCTTGCTGTCAGCATCTGAATCTTATGAGATGTCAGGACACAACCTGGGTCTACATTGGCTCACAGAATTGATAAAAATATCGTAATATGAAAGTAGTTTTAGACTGCAATAAAGCACATATTCCACAAAACATTTGAGGAAACTGCTGCTAAAAAGTATGAATTTTTTTTTTTCATTATGTTGTCTAACCAGGTTATGAGGTAACACAAGAGGGAGAAACAATTTTTCTTGAGGTCTGAAGGTAAAGTTAAAAAAATAAATAAAAATAGCACTTTGACATCACAATATGGTCTCTGAGTGAGAGGAAATATGCAAAAAGAAAACTCTGTAAAAAAACTAACTGAAAACCCCAGGATATGTGCAAAATAGGTAAAACCTGGACAAAAAGTTAAAGCTGTACTTTGTTTCCCTGTGATTGGGTTTTACAGTGGTTTTATTCAGCCTATAGATATGTGTTTTTGAAGTGTATAGTTAAATATCTCTAGTTTGTTGAATTGATTAATATTAATAGTGCTATCAGTAGCATTTTCTTTATTTTTGTTTTTCTTTTGACAGTTTTTTTTAAATAAATTCATTCATGAATATTTTTATCACTATGAAATTCTACATATTACTGCAAATTTTGTTGGTAAAATGGTAAAAAAACAAAACAAACAAACAAACAAAAAAACAGGGCGCAATACTATTAACCAAAAGAATATGAATGCATTTTCAACTGCATCCATCTGGACTAGAAAACAAGACCATCAGAACTGCATACCTAAAGCGACGCTGCTTGTGACTAAAAACAGGCAGATACGGAATTGATTTAATCAAAAAATTCAATTTAGTTTCATCCCTGGAGGTCCTAATCTACAACGAATTGTCTCAGTTCTGGATAATTTCCTTAGAAAAATCACCAAGATTGAAAACGTGTTTGCAGATTTGCTGCGCAGACTTTGAAAAGTGTTAATGACCAAGAATGTTTCATCCTGTGCTGGATTTCAAAAGAATCTCCCAATCATTAGAAAGCCATTAGCAACAGTTTGATTATTGCAGCGGTTCCCATGAGATGAGAGGCACAGGGGAACTTTCTGATGAATTTCAAGTTTAAATGGAAAGCTTCTGTGGAGCGCAACACAAAGCACCATGTGTTAATATTAAATAATGAGACGCTTTCATGTCCTCCGCTTTGGATTTGCCACAAAAATGGCATTAATGACAGCTTTTGGTGTGGTTTACATCCCACAGACCCATGAAACGCAATCGGCAGAGATAGATTTGTTATTATTAGTCTCTGAGGGCGTCAGATTTACAAGCTGCAACGCATTTGCACTCAAGATGTGCTGACACAGAATATTACACACACATGTGACAAATATGAATGGGATGTATGCTTGTTGCGAAAGCGTGACTCTCATGATTGGTCACTATTTAGCACAACAATAACATTGCCATTACAAGAACATATGGTGGATGGCTTACATATTCTCATATGTTTACAGCACTTTCTTATCTGAAGTGATTTACCAGAGACAAAAGTTGCTGAAATGTAAGTTTAGCATAACTTTAGGATCAAAGTTCCTTCTGCAACTCTTAAAGTAGCACAACTGGCACAAAAACGGTACCAAATGCTTTTAAACTGGCAAATTTCAAGGAGATAGATGCCCCTCAGAGCTGGCACAAGTCTAAAAACACACAGTTTTTCCTCAGTCTCTAACTGTTTTTCCCTCCTGTGGCCAAACAAACTACAATTCGTCATGAACTCAGTGTTTTGCTTGACGTAATTCTTGTCCCTGAGAGCTTTACATAAAATGTACAGTTCATAGATTGAAGGGAAATATTGGCAACTGAAGCCAAGAGTAAAAGGGACTCTTTGTTGACTCTGTTTACAAAACTGTGACCTGCTGTGTCACTGTTAACCTGACACATAAAAGATTATTTTGTACCAGTGACTCCCCAAACCACCTGCAAAAAATGTCTTAAAAATGAAAAAAGGCTAATATTAATTTGGATATACTGGTTCCTTTATTAGCTGCACATCGCTATTACCAGGTTGGACCCAATTTTCCTTCATAGTGCCCTTAGTTCTTTCCTAATTTGAATTTATGAAGGTGTCCAAGATATTTTGGGCCATATTGACATGACGGCTTCATAAACGTGCTACAAATGTGGCATCCATGATGCAGATCTTTTATTCTACAATATCCCAAAGGCTCTATTTTTTACACTTTCCACTGACTGTGGAACTCATGTGAATATAATGAATTCGTTGTTGTGTTCAAGAAACAAGACTGAGATGATTTCAACTTTGCTACATGGTGCATTATCCTGCTGGAAGATGCTATCAGAAGTAAGAAAGTAGTACTATTTCAACAAGCATTTTAAACATGGAAAAAAAATCAAATATACTTGAACAATAACAAGCAACAATGACTGTGTTGTTTAAGATATTCTCAATTGTACCAAGAGGAAATATCCCTCACAACATGAACATATTAAATGAACTAGAGGCCTGTCTAGGCCTGACATAACTCTTTAAGGATAAGAGGGTATAGAAAATGCCCCCGAGTGCCAGAATGAGTGGATGCTAAAAGTCATGTAAGAGACAGCAAACATGAAAAAAAAAATCTGCTCTGATCAAATGAGACCAAATCTGAAGGTTTGGCTTATAATACAAAATACTACGTGTACCAGAAAAACTAACTTTATACCCTGAACACACAATCCCCACCATTGTGTATGCTGGTCTCAGCATCATGCTGTTGGAGATGCTTTTCTACAGGGAAAGAGGAAGCTAATTGGAATTAACAGGAAGATGGATGCAATTAATTGTTGCTGGTCAATCCAGGAACAAAAACTGGTAAGAAGCAGCAAAAGAGAGACACTTCGTAGATTGATAGAGGTCAACAATCTACGAAGTCTATGAGGGTGAACATGCTTCCAGATCTAGAGTTAAACAATTTGGATCAAAACATAGTAATGTCAGAATGGCTCAGTCAAAGTCCTGGCATGCATAATTCTATAGAAATAAAATCTAAGTGTACACACTCTCACACAGAAGTAGTGTGGTGTTGCAGAGATTAGTCACAGTTTACCAAACAATGCAAAACACCAACTGCAGGTGATTTTACCTCACTTTGATGCTCCTACATTTTACCCATATGACAACTCAAGAAGTTGCCAAAGATAACAGACTTAAATTTAAACTGTGCTACATGAGCAGAGGACATAATGATGCACACACACACACACAAATCACCAAAGCTGAAAGGCAGGAGAACAGTGAGTGTGTTCAATGTATCATTAACATTGCTCAGTGACCTGTACAAGAGGTGTGGTTGTTTGCTCTGATACTCTCAGCTGCAGCATTTGGTGAAATAAACAATCTCGTCTCTGCTGATACAAAGACTTTATTCATAGAAAGTATGCGACATTTAAAAATGTTTTAAAAAGTTAAATTCAATAACATACAGTTGTTTTTCTCATGTTTAAACTGCATTTACAACTAAATTCCCCCTGAAGTTTGATTTACATCCCCACCCCCTCCAAAGCTGAGTTAGCATTAGCATGTAGTCTACTCAGTTTACAATCATGTACAAACAAGTCATTCAGAGAAACTGCTGCCATATCTTTTTTTAAGAGATAAAACTCTTCTTCTCAATCAAAATGTCATGTCAAGACTTCAGGACTGCTGCTTCCAATGTCTTCTGACAAACACCCTGCAACAAGTGCGGATTCCAGGAAAGAGAAAATAAAAAAAAGGAAGAGGCTATTAACTTTGGCCGTGGTACAGAGATAACTAGAGGGCAATGGTTACACAATCAGCTCCCCTGCATGATAAGGTCATTGTGCTAGCTCAGGCTCGGAAGTAAACCTGAAAGCCCTGTATGGCGAGCAAACAACAGGAAGGAAATAATCCATTTGCGGCTTTTAATGAACAACTCTGTATCTGGGATCTCTGTCGGTGCAAAACTGCCTCATGCTAGTTAAACATTATCCCTTTGATAGTACAGTGGTAATGCAGTCATGAGCACCAGGTTGAGTCAGCAGAAAGAAACCAAATCAAATGAGTTGGTATGGTTTGTGGTGTAAACGGTGTCCCGCTGATTTAAAAGATGATTATGATACAGATGGACCCATTCTTTATTTTAGACACTGTATAATGTTACAGTTAGATGTTGGGGCCTTCCGGGACTCCACTCCTTCCTGTGGGGTTTGAAGGATACGCCCACTTTACATTACCAGCAGATAAAACTAATATGTTTTCATAAGGGGGTGATGGTAATAAAGCTGTTGCATGCATATATTATTCTAGTTATTATTCTCACATGAAATAACGTTTAATTTTTTTTCAGACTTTAAAAGCTGGCATTAGTTCTGTAGTACAGCTAGCTGCTGAAAGAAGCTAGAAATGTTGTAGTTTAAAAAATCATAACTGTTTGGTTTAAATGTTGTGCCATTACTAAAAGGATGTAAAAATATTTGTTAGTTTTATGTATCTTTTAGAAAATAACAGAAGTGAGTCACTCAGCTGGAACCAAATTCCTACTGTTATCAGACTGTTATTAGGTACAGTTTGCTAACATCAGGTTGGACCTCCTTTTGCCTTCAGAATTCACTTAACTCTTCAACAAGATAGAGCCATGCTTTCAGGTTGTTTATAGCAAATTCTGACCACACCATGTGAATGCTGCAGCTGCTTTAATAAATAAAAACGGTCCTAACCATTCTGAAAATTGACAGTTCTTATGAGCCGGTCGTCTTTAGCATGAAATGAAAATCATATGATCCAAAATCTCCACTTTTTGTTCCTGTGTAATTCAGGCTAATACTGTCACAAGTAGTTAACAAGTAGTTAGAAAAGCACCTTTGTGATTGAATAGAAGTGGGATTTTTTCTGATCCTCTTATCATTATAGTTGAAGTGGTTTGTGGTAAAGATGTTGGGGTTACATGTTGCTTTAAGGNTTTTTCATCAAGACGGCTTCCCGCGCCCCCCCTGCAATGACACGGCGCCCCCCCTAGGGGGCGCGCCCCACAGTTTGGGAACCTCTGCTTTAAGGAAAGAGTGACAGCAACCATTGTCCAAAGTGTGTCAATTAGTCACATGTTGCCAGTTTTTGTAATACTGCAAGGCAATATAAACATGAAGCAACATGTCAAAGACATAAGCTGCGTAAATCAGTTATGCCAGTAGATGTAGAGTTTATCACTGTGGTTGGATTTTACCTTACACTTTCTGGAAAAGTCGACCTAATGAGGGCTTCTCATAAACAACTTCATTTTACATGTTGCATGATCTGAACAATAAATGTTTCCTAAAAAAAAGTGTTTGACACTTTTACAACCTATAATGTAAAATTATTTTCCAAAGATTTAGACATTTAAATAGTTTTAAGTTTTGTAGCAGTGACTCTTGATATAAATCACTGATTCACTAGATTAGGAGTTTCATACATCTAAGACATGTCTTTATAAGTATTTGGTCATTTCATTAATTTTGTTTGATAGCAAAAACATATAAACATTTACTTTACCTTATTCCATATTTTGTTTCATGTACTTACTGTAAAACTTTTTGTACAGAATTAAGTGTATAATTGATTTTATCAAGACTTTTCTTTGTCAAGCTTACTTTTTACCTTCATATTACCCTGTCACAGTACTGCACATTCACCATATGTTTCAATAGAATTGGAAGTCATGAAGCCATAGGAAAACAATGCTCATGCAATGCCTTTTTGTGCATTTAACAGACCGGGATACACAATATGAACGCCAATATGGGCGCTGCAAACCTTTTGGGACAAATTCTAAAATTTGTACACAGGAAGAATCAAAGCAACTGCAACTCGAATATCGGAGTTATGATCAAATACTGGAGAGACGCTTTACTCACCTCAGGGTGATGGATTCTTAAACTCATGGCAGCTGACCTATTTTCTCATTAATTCTGCTAATCATCATCTGAACACTTAGAGGCACTCAGAATATTGAAGTTATGTCTGCAGTTTAGTTAATCCGTTAGTAGTAAAGAAAAGTTAAATGAGACAGTATTGTGATTGCAAAGTGACGTACTGTCATGATGTAAAGAAAACTGAACTTCAACCCGTTGGTCACATGCACTATTCATAACTGGAGTGCATCAAATGTTAGACACAAACTTCAAACATATAACGACGCTTGATATTCCAAAAAATGCACTTTGTTTCTTTAGGTCTGAACTTATGCAACATTTGGGTTTTTAATACAGCAGCATATGGGGACTGAAAGGAAAAAGTATCGCAGCAGTTTAATGATGTAAATATTAAGCCTAAAAGTATCCATTTGTTTTAGGAAAAGCAAAAACAAATTGTGAGGATTAAAACAGATTTGTTACCATTTGGCAGCATCCCACCATACCAATCTAAATTCTACAACACAAACTCCATAGTAAAACTTTCAACAGCTTTGATTTGACTTACTTAGGAGATGGCATCATCAAGTTTGCTGAAATCTTTGTACATGGCTCAAATATGTCTATTTTATTTCATTATGTTAAGGTCCTTAAGTAAATCTCTTATAAATCAACTGCTTTTTCTCCTTTGATTGCCAGTATAGTTAACACAAAGCTTGGCCATCAGCTAAATGAATCAGTCAGGAAGTGAGTTACAACAACAAAAAAAATCCTCCCTTTGACACCCTGGATCATTTGAAGTTGTAGAGAAGGAGCCTCATTACTGCCAGGGCCCACATGGGGGGTTTACTCCCAGATGCAGTTTAATGGCAATAAAAAGGAAAAGGCTTCAAGGTTACGAGACGTCGAATAGCTCCGGAGGAGACGGCCTGCTCTCGCTGTGCCCTGCGTCCCACGTCACTGGAGCCAGTGGAGTCATAAATGGCTGCTAACACCAACAGTAAACGGATATAAAAAGACTCCCGGTTTCCTTTATACGACCCATTCTCCTTTGCTCAGGGGGTTTGTTGATAGAAGCTGGGGGCATGAATGGAGAGCATTGCAGACGAGAATAGAATCAGAAAGGGCAAACTCAGGGGTCAAATTTTTCTTGTCATTTTACTGGTTTTACAACAAATTTAAGGATTTATAAAAACCCGCATTTAAGCTGTTTCAACAGCAATCTAATATGTTGTACATCAACATATTATATTATACTGTCCAACACTGCTGCCAATAAATTATGCAATAAGTTATTTGACGTTATTTGTCTTCATTTTGAACAACTCACATTATTTCAGAGTAGTAACCTCTGCCCAGATGTGTGCTGCGGTCGGCGCAAACATGGTAGCATGATCAGGTCAGGATCAGTTAGGCAAATTATCCAGTTTCATTTCAGTTTTTTCACTGTGGTTTTCTAGATTAAAACAGTCTTAGAAATGGGAATGTTTTTTACCATATCAATTCTTAACAATTTCTTTTAAAATATTTTAATTTGTACTTGAAACTTTCTTTGAAAATCATCATTGTTTTAAAACCCCCCCTCAGATTTAAGTTGTGCATGTATCTGTGTGCTGTGTAATACAAGCATACTGCTATTGTCTCATAGTGGAAATTTTTCACTCTGGTGTTTGTCATACGATCACAAAAAGAAAACATCCCTCCATATCAGAAAGTGAACACACCCAGAACTCTGAGCCCACATTCTGCCTCTCTGCAGTGAAGATTAGCCTGCCTTTAGGTGGTACTTAACATAGCCCTGAAAATTGATATGCATCAGCTCTGCAATTTAAAGGTAGTTTTCAAAGAGGGGACACTTCTTCTTCTTCTCCACCAGTAATGGCCATCATGCCTTGTTAACCTCTTCCCTAGAGGTTACGTATGTGTATGACATTGCCCTTAAGTCATTCAGAATAGCCAGAACTTAGTATATTATTTCCTACTAAATCAGAATCCTAACTCCTTCAGCAAACTTTGGGATTATAATATTTATCTGATGGTATCATTTAGGAAGAGGGGAAAGTGAGGCCCAGAAGAAACACAAAGATTTAAGGAGGAATTTCACTTTTTCTGTTTGCCAGGGATTAGCTGAAAAAATCCCATTAGCTGGAAAACCCAGCTAATGGGTTTTAACCCAGCTAAAATAGTTTTATATTAAGGTAGAAATAGAAATAAGGATTTTAATGGGTTCTTTCCAACATTGAAGCAAATTATCTGCAGAGGGAAAAAAACAAGTTGGTTAAAAGGTTACACTCCATGTTCACACTATCCTCCTCACGTCTTTCCAGCCAGCTCATTTCAGTGGCCCCAGGCCTGCTGAATGACCTCTGACCCCTGAACTGGAAAGAGGGAAGCTTACGCCACAGCTAGCCTTCGCTGAGGGGAAACCCAACACCGTCATCCTTCGATCCAATCTCAAGGCTTTACATTCATATCCCCTCCATAACCTCCTTCTGCTCTTTTAGTGCTAACTAATCCAGTGACCTGGCAAGCAGACCTTTTGTTGAGACCTTAAGGGTGAGACAGGGGTCAGAGCTAGTGATAGGAAATTGATCAAACTACCTTTAAACTAATGGATTCCAATACAACAACTCACATAATCCATAATTTTTCTAAACTTCAGAGATGTCTCCTTGCATTGTTATAGTTGTAATGAGTGCAATTGATCCAGGTTACTTTCTTGATAAGCTCCACAAACAAAGAGAAAGTGAGGCTAAAACAACATGAAGTATATCTGTTTGTTCAATAAACATGTTATGGGATTGCAGATATCTGGTCTTGTCTTACCTAAAACCTCTGGAAATAAATCGTGATGTTTGCTCCTAAACATGCCGTCATGTTTAGGAGCAAACATGCTGGCATGTTGCTCCTAAAGGTGGCAGCCATTTAGCAAACTTCTATCCATCCATTCAACATATTTTACTGCAAATTGTTTTTGGCAGCATGTTTGATACCATACAGCTGTGACTGATGTAAACATGGTTAGTGTGGATAGCTTTGCTTCCTTAAGACTGTAACAATCACCGTTTTTATTAAAGTCGTATTTTTCTGATATTGAAATAAGTTTGATCTCAAACACTTAAGTCTTTTTTTTCCCATCTGAATAAATTAGACAAATCCGGACTCCTTAAAAAACAGTTTTTGATCTGGTAAGGACGTTTTACAGCTATTTGGGGAATTGGATCACCCAAATGGAGTTCTTTGGCACATTAAACTTCAAATCAATTATTCTACACTGATTACAGATTTGTTAAAACATGACTTGACATTTATAATCTATTCATTTATCTTTCTCATTTTCAACAAATGTAGAAACAAATTCATGCTGTATAGTCGGTGTTTAGAAAAGTATTTTCTATTACACTTGCATATGAGTTGTTTCTTGGTGAGACACGACTGTAACAGTAAACTTTGCTTTGGCTTCACAATCTGCCTTCTGGTGCCTCACATTAAGAGAACACCTGCATTATTACAGGATAATGGCTCTCTATGGGCCAGGGCATAAGTGTTATTAAAAAGCTGCGGAGCATGTCCCTGTCACAAAATTAATTTTCTGTCAGTAAAGAAACAAGGGTTGATTTTCTTTGAAACAGCTGAATAATTAGCTTCATGGGAAGTTTTAATAGGCCATGGGTCATAAAACATCACAAAAATGAAACAAAGCCTAAAAAAAGAAAGAAATGGCAGCAAGTTATTGAACCTCCATGATGCAATTACCCATATAGTTTATCCTTCCCCCTAACTGTCTCCTTCCTAATCACACATGGTACACACATTAGACACATATATGCACATTTTTATTTTTCCTTTTAAGTTTCCTTTTTATGACACAATTTTACGCTTTGCCACACGTGCTCTGAGGTTTGAAAGCCTTTATGGTAGATTTATTTCCATCACAATTTGTCTTTAGAGCCAAAGTCACTTTGCTTTAAATTTCAAAGGCTTAAAGCTTCATAAAGTAAACTCCTGTTTGTAAATATACCCTGACTCATAAAAAAAACACTTTGTAACTTAAGTGCCCAATTACGTAATATAACCACAGACAGAATCGTAATAATTGTAAGAAATGTTACACATTTGAAAAAAAACATTTCTGTCCACATTTGACAAAAAGTTAACAGCTGATATTGCAGCTACAAGCCGTGCTAGCTAGTTGATAAGGTACATTAAAATGAAAAAATCTAATTGTCATAAAATTCCACATCAAAAATCTAATTTACATTAATGGCTCCATGATGATTTGGCTTTTGAACCAAATCATTTTGTCCTTCGCTTTGTATTTCAATTCTTACTGGGAATACCTAATCTCATACTATACATCTACATATGTTGGATTTAGGTAAAAGTAAATTGTAGCTGTCCAAGAAACTCATCTAATCAGAGTATTTGGTAAAAATGCTTCTCAACCACTGAGTAACTGATGATAAGATCTGATTCAGTATTTATAGTGATGAGTCAAACAAAAATATAAAGTTATGAGAAAATTCTGCTATTTTAAAGTCCAAAATAATAATAAAAACAAATACCATAGTTGCAAAATAGATTCAGGCAGATAAAACATGTTTTCAATTTTCTTTTCAACACAATTTATTTAGCTAATTTTTTACAGCGTTTAATGTATAAATTACTAGAACAGGTTAAAATACTTAGTGACAGTATATACTATTTACTGTATATTCTCTTGATCTCCAAATGGCACAACAGGCTCAGAAGATGGAAAAAAACAGAACAGCAAAGACTGAACAAACAAGAAGTCTCACTTTAACATAAACTATAAAGGTCTATTTGGTGCATTTTTGTTTAAAATGTGTATTTGTTTTTACTTCTAAGAAGTTAATTGCAGAGACTGGAGTAGCCTGTCGACTTACTCAAGTAACAGTAGTATCACTTCATAAAAATATTACGTAAAGTTAAAAAGTACACTTTTTTTAAGCGTTACCTAAGTAACTGGTATTGGTTATACCACTTTTGCATGAGGGTAACAATTTAGAAGTCATATAAACTCACAAGTGTCTTTATTCGATTTACCTGTTAAGTTTATCAGGTAAAAGTGTTTAAAAGCAAATCGGCCAATGAAGATCATTTGGTGGTCCCTGGTCTCAGATGGAGCGCACAAAAAGAGAAAAGTTTGTTGTAAATGTACCGAACAGCTCAGTTGTGAAAACACTGTTAGACTTTATAGAGCACTGATCTTTCAGCTCAAGATGGTCTGGTAGTCAAGTTTGTCAAAGCCCAATATTCCTGCACACTATAAATATTGGAGCAAAGTTTAGAGGGCAGCATTTTGAACATATAATTCAGATTGAGTCTGTTTCTGTGATGAAATTCTTCATCAGCCGCTGTAGATTTATATGTAAGAGCACTTCTAGAAGGAATTTCTTTCACTCTGTCATGAGAAAACATTTTACATGGTGGCTAATTTCTCTAATTAACACATGTGGAATGGCTCCCAGATGACAGCAGAAGGAAAACAGCTCTCACCCAGCAGTATTATGCCTTCAATATAAACAGTTTCACAACTTCAGAACCCAGTCATGCCTACATACAGCTTCTCTAACTCCATCAAGTTTGTACCATTATACTCTGATGTAACACAGCTGGCCTCTTCAATCAGAGTATCAGATCAAATCCTCAAAAAAATCTGTTGGTTCAGAGATTCAATCCAGACTTCTATAATTGTCTACATAATCATCTATGTGCAACACTTTAGAGCTTTGTTCTCCTGTTACTGCCAGTAGCCCATGCTAGTTCAGTTGAGAATAACTGGAGCATTCCTGTTAGCTGAAAATAACTTATTCCAAAAACTCTCCATGAGAAGACAGATGCTTTCTTCGACAAAATAGGACAAAATGCCTGCACTGCAGGGTCAGGACATTCTGAGGGTCAGAGCAATGTTTTTCAAATGTGCCTGCCTGGGCTGTAGCTGCGTTTTAGATTGGACGGTCACAGCTGTGGGGTCTTTCTGCAGAGCAGCTGTTTGAGATCAGATGGAGTCCCGCGTGTCCATTCCAGGCTCAGCAAACCCCTTTCGATTAGCCCCAGAAGAACCAAGACTGCTGTGGCATTCCAGCAACTTGATCTCATGTGAGTTCACCAATGGGGGGCAACGTAGAGCAGTCACATCATGCAGGATATTTGTATGGGCTTCAATTTTAGATTTAATGTGGTATTAAAACCTGAATAATGTGGTATTTGCTGTGGGTTTCAAAATTCGGACTTTAAACATCTAATGCAGGGATCTTAGCTAAACTAGAGTATTTGCAGTTTTTTTTTCCAGAGTTTATTACTTGTGTAACTTTTCTAATGTTATATCCATGTAGTATCGTCTATCTGATTTCATTTCCTATAACATTTTGTTTTCACAGCAGCTGTGACTTCAACAAACATGTAAAATAACCAAACAATAACACCTTTCAGCAGCTGACTCAAGTAAAACGATCCGGCCTTCATGTCTTTTTTGAAAAACGACTCGCCTTAGCATTTGTGCAGTGAACACTTTTGATGTCATGTGTATCAGTCTTCCTCGCAGCTTGCATGGTGCAACCACTACAGTTGATTTATAGCCACAAACATTTTGAGCAGGTGGCGCCTCCAGCCCCCTTCGCATAACCTTGCTGTCTCCTGCCTTACAGACTGACTACATTTAACCAATTCCACCATAAATGGCTGAAAAATCTGTAAAAGATGTTGAATCGCTTATTTTTCCTCAGCATTTCTTCATGTCTTTTTAGTTTTCTCATGTGCTTTTTATGCAAATTTAGGTAAACAGAAGTTTCTGATGAAGAGTGGGACAGCAAAAAATCATGAGCTGGAAGGAAATTGTAGAAAAAAGAGGCAAGAGAAGTAAAGACAGAGGAGGAAAGAGAGGACAAGAGATGGGAACCCGCTTGAATGCCGAGTGCAGCTGCAGAATGGCATTGCATTGGGATCTGTCAGCTCGACTCTGATTGGCCTGACACTGCTAATCCCTCCAGATGTTCAGCATTAGCTGATGAGTGCGTGACTGTTCTGTGCGGAAGAAAACGCAGGGAGAGAGTGCCTGAGGACTCCATGGCTGGTGGGACTAGGGTAAACAGAGCCTCTCATGGACCACTGTCCATGGGATTTGGGGAGATTTAGGGAACAGGATGATCCGGCATCCGGGAATTAGGTGGCTCAGAGTACAGACTGTGTCAGCAGTTTGGGATCCTGGTTGCACAAGTGGCTTTGCTGGCCTACAGTCATCAGCACTGAAAAGCTGTTTGATCACATACAGAATTGCCAGAATTTAGATTCTCTACGTAAAAAATGTTAAAGGACGTCAACATGTCTGTTTGAGTGAAGCCCTCAGGCTTTTATCCTTCCTCTGTAATCCAGCCTTACAATCAGCCCTGGCAGGTGTCCTAAACCTCAAGCTAAGCTGAAAAGCCAGAATTTCCTGAAACTGATTGATGTATTGATTCAGACTAAAGCTCTCCAGTTAAGACGGGTTGTGATGGCAGTGGTGGGCAGCTGGCCTAATAAACGGCTTTCAAAAAGAGAATATCATTTGTTTGGCTAAGAGCTGCTGTGTTACTGATCAGTAAATGCACATTTTTAAACACTAATGGTTTTTCCACTTTTTACTTTCAGTAGCTCATTAAATTCCCAGCAGTAGTTGACCAGAAGTATTTTAATTGATTTAAATCTATTTAGAACGTTTTGGATTTGTTTGTTTATCTGAAAACTTTTTTTTAACTTAAAGCCAGGAATTTCCTGAAACTGTGAAACATATTGGCAGGAGCTGAATGGGACCTGCAACGACTCAATTACAAAAATTCCTCAAGGCAAAATCTTAACTTGACGCTTCATTTAATTTACCTGACAGAGTTCGTGTTTCCCGGGGGGCAGCTATTGTTGTCGCATAACATTTCTGTGGAGACATTAATTGTGATGGAAAATCAGCAAAAGACTTGGAATGTTTGGGAAGAAATCCCGCAGAAGAGAAGTCATTATACCCTACAGTAAACCAAGTTAGCTCAGCAGGATAACATAACATGGAAAATAATTTTGCTGATGCCAATGGCAACTTTATGTATCACTTTTTCCAGACTAAAGGTCAAACTTTTTTTAATAAACGTTAAAATCTATCTATAGATGGCTCCATTATTACTTTCGTAAACAATGCACTGTGTGTGATGTCAGCAATATTCATATGCGCATGCAGGTTGCTTTGGGGATGTAAAGCAACAGATATTTTGTCGCAGTTGGGTTTAATTAGTAGTATGAATGACGATGTAAAAAAAAATATATATATATTTCAGCAAGACTTAGCCTTATCTTCAGAACAGCTTTGCAGAGGTGGTTGCACTTGAAGATGATCAGCTGGTTAAATTAATCTGATTAACAGCACCTGGTATTATGACGGCACCAGACAGGACGTGGATGGATGTCTACACAAACAGGACATAAGAAGATGATCAACAGTGATGTTTAGGAATCATGTTTGGGTGTTTCACAGTGAAATGTGAAGGTCAGTAGATAATACTTGTAGTCGCTTGTTTCCCAGACACAACACACACAAGCCCTGGTTGTTTTTCTGCTGCAGGCTTCATATGACTGCCATGAAGGGCCCGTCTGCTTTCCCCGCTCCAAAACAGACGAGGAGAAAGAAGCAGCTGCAGCCGGCCCCTCTGGGATCCATGCCGAAATAAAACTATCAAATGCCCCCGGACCGAGGACAGATTGCTTAATGTGTGAAAGCTGCACTGTGTTCACAGACATGTTTTGTCTGCTCTGGCAGACTTGTGAATACAAGTTTTTTTTTTCTTCTTTTTACCACTTTCTGTATTTTGGTGTGACGCTATGGAGGAAATGATAACTGGAAGGGGTCAGTTTGTAGTTCTTGTAGGAACTCAAGTGGTTAAAATAACTCTGCATGTCCTTGGCAGAAATGAATGGGTAAAGCTGTTGGCAGAGCGTGAGGTCGGGCGGTAAGAAGGGGTGAAGAAGTGGGTATGGCGTGAGTTTGGGGGGCAGGCAAAGATTGTCCCAAAAAAGCTGGCGGGCCTCCGGGACCCGGTCTAAAATCCTGTCACAATTACACTATTAGCATGCTCAGCTGCGCCTCTGTTCTTTTTTCTAGCAACCTATGACAACCAACAAGGCACATGAGTCCATCAGAAAAAGAGTCTGTCAGAGGCCCATTGTGTCCTCAGCCTCCGTGCCTTCACCCCACTATTGACTCTCAGCTGTTGAAGAGAGCCAGAGAAAAGCCAAAGGCATCATGGGAGCTGCAAGAGCACTTGTGGTGCTGGCTGTGATTGACAAAAACTTGGCAAGCAGAGTAACTCACCACTGAAGCATGAAATGTGAACTTCAGCTGAAAGTCTGCTTTTCAGGAAGGAAAAATGTTTAGTTTTGAAAATACATCAGCAGCTTTGAAACGGTAAAAAAAAAAAAAAAAAATCTGGTAAAATCGGAATATAGGTTCAGGTTTCTGGTAATATCTAGGTTTCAGATTATTCTTTAAAATTGTTTCACTTCAAAACAATAATTGCCTTTATCCTAGCTGTCCTGTATCATGTATTGTATTAACCCAATTTATATTGTTTAGTGTGTCATTGACAAGTAAAAATATTTAATGGCACAAGATGCTATACACATATTTCACTTAGTACTTTTTTTTTACCTTAGAAAAATATGTTAGGGATAAGATCAATAAGTATTACAGTATAGGTTGTCATAACTAGGAGGAACAATGCTTTGTTCAAAATTGTCCCTCCCCGTTCATTTCTAGACCAATTATTCGGAGAATAAAAAAAAAAGCACATTTTGGGAAAAATTGTTGCTTATATGCCAAAAATGTTTTGGTCATCATCCTATAAAAAGTGGGATTTCATTGGTATTGGTGTGTGTGAGTGCAGGTGGCAGAAATGTCAGCTGTATCTATTTTTAAATATCTTGTCGTAGAGGAACTTGGTTTGCCTCTAACCAGGTTACTAACCATTACTAGACTTAGAGTCATGGCAATGGCTCTGCTTTCAGTTGCCGTCTCCATGACAGCAAGACAGTTGCTCTGCAACACTGTGAAACTCTTCAGAAACTGCTTGAATGACATTACAAAGAGTCTAAAGTCCCCAGGACAGAATGCACCAAAACATACCAAATCCACACACTGAAATCCAGAGGATACATTACCAACACTGTGACAAACCGTACACTCTGCAGAAGTCCTGAAATCACATATCAGATTTTTTTGCTGCATGCAGGGACCCATTTAGCTGGTTTTACCATCGAGATTGACTTTGGATCATTATCATCTCTGAACTTGAAGAACGGTACTCCCAAATCAGATCGGCCGTCCATCATAGCTACGACAAACAGATAACACAAAGCTCTGAATGCACACACATATTAAAAAACAAGTTTTCTGGACCTACACATTGTTTTGCATTATGAGTAGTTGATGTATCCACAGAACACCCAGAGGGATAACAAACAGCAACTCATGGATGAATGTATTAAAATGTAACCATTATGCTCCTCTCTCCTACTCTGTGTTTTAGGAATGATTCATTTTATTATTTAATTTATTTGTTAAAAGTACCTACGTCTGAACAAAACCTTCTTCAAAAGCATCACACATTCTATATTTTTGCAATGTGTCATTTTATGCAAGATATTTTCATTTGTGATTGACTCAAAGTTTTCACTGACATTAGAGGTTATTTGCTTGTTTTATTCACCACAAAGACCTAACTTTGTTGATCATGATTGATTTATAGCACAAAACATCCAGGGAGGTGAATACTTTTTTAGGCACTGTAGAGAATATCAAGTAGAAGCTGCTCTGTATTTTCGCAGTGTGTGTGTGTGTGTATAAGTGAACACTTTAATGGGTTGTGTAAAGTGATATTGTTGTGGCCTCTCTGTGACTTTAATGCTCGATTTAACTCCATCAGCTACAGGAGCCAGACAAAGTTTAAAAGTTGAAATGGAGATTGAGCAATCTTACCAAGCACAGTATTTCATTAACATCACAAGCTGATAAAATGCCAGTGGGTATGCACTTGGCTGAAGAACATGAAGAACAGCAGTCTTTCCTTTACAATTGCGTTAATTAACCCTTCCCACAACAGAGGCAGACTGCAGCGCAGGAGCCAGTGCTGGAGAAGAAGCCACAGTGTAGAACATAAAGCACCAACAAGACCTTCCTAAAAATAACTTCTTGCTAAGAAATAATTAACATGGTTGTCTTCCCTCCTTCCAGACCCAAACCTGCTGATTTGGAGGGAAGTCTAACAAAATCATCTTTAGCAGTCTGCTAACCTTTTTCTCATGCATGATTTTGCTTTTCATTCAAGTAAAAGGTCTTATTTGAAAACTGCCATAGTGATCCTCAAAACACCATGAGTGCCAGGACCTGTATAACTGCTTTGGCTGTGTGCATTTGGAGCAATGCAAGATGTTTCACAGAAAGTGTAAAAAATGTCAAGAGTTTCCAGATTTCTTTTGTGCAACAACTGTCTTATCAGCTTAGTTACATAGGAACCACAGAGTTTCTACAAATTGTCCTATTCAAAATTCTGTGGTTTTCTTCACAAATCTTAAACTGTTTTGGACAATTTTTACAAAACTTAAAAAATTTTACAAATTTTTTTAAGTTTCTAAAAAAATGTACTTAAATTTTCACTTGAATTTAATCTTTTCTTTTGCAACTTATTAGACTTCCCATGGCTTTACAAGGATAAATGTGAATGCTGCAATGAAAAACTTAAAGCCTCTTGTTGCTTTAATTGTGCTCCAAAATGGTTACAGCGTTTAACAACTGAGTTCTGTCAAAGATGAAAATGCATCATACAGGAGATTGACATCTTCCATTAAATACAATGGGTACATCTTTACGTTATAGTTATAAAACATGTACTGTCCTTCAGTTATAATATTGACATGTTTATGATTAGACACATTTTGCTACGTTCATGCACATGAATTTTTTGACAGAAGAATATATTCAGTGTTTTAATTCTTTTGGCAACAACTGATCAAAGCAGGCGGTGCAGAGTGAAAGGAATAATTAAACGGCTGCTTTTGTGCATAGTGTTTGAAGAGCAAGTCAACAGCTCCTGAAACTAAATGCTGTTGACAGTTCATTGAGACAAAGAGGAGCAGCTTTAACAGCTCTCTCATCGGTGCCCTTGTCACGCTGTTGATGCCCTCAGTGACACGGCCCACTGTGCAAACACACGGACATCGGTTCTGTGCATGCACAAACTGTTGTACTCAGAAACACACCAACAAAATATTTTATTTTCTGCATTTAGATAATTCTGTTTACAGGTTAGAATGATGATGCAATATACATTTTAATTAAAGTTAGAAACAAAGAACTCTGGGCACAAGTTCAAATTACTGTAGATCTTTCTTAATCTACACCTGGTCTAAATTATAGCCTGTATTCTGGCTCAAATACATGTATATTGTGGAGGATTATCCTTCTCCAAGCTAAGTTCTTAATGTATGAGGTTGAAGAAGAGTCAGTGAGTTACAGAAGTCTGTTTTACCTTAACCTTGTTTTGCAGCCCTCATCTGTGTTCATGTGTTGATCATCTGGCTGTTGATTGTAGGTTCAGTTGAAGAACTCACAGATTATTCTTCACCTTCCTTGTTTTATTTGTTTTGTGTAATGCATCAGTACCATTAGCTGTAAAACAAACGCTCACCAATATGCTACCACCACCATGTTAGTCATTTGGTACAGTTTTCTTGGGTTTGACTCCTTCAAACATCCATCCTGATTGGAGCAGCTTGGGGGTGTTGACCAGTGCTTCATCACAGAGCAACTCATTTTATCATTTATACTTTTTCTTACGCCAAAACTGAACTCATCAATATAAATCCCCTAAAGCCCAATTCAATTTTGTGTGTCATTGAGCTTCTAGTTTTAATTCAGAAATATTTTTTATCCCAAAGACAAATTAAATTTTGTCATAACTCATGTCACCTAAGTATCTTCAAAGAGTCGTTCGATGGTGATACTGTGGGCAGGAAAGAGTTCAGTAGCCGTCAGTCTTGCAGCAAATGTGAAGAGACCTCTGACTGAAGACCCTGTTGTCTCATTACTGTCAGCTAAATATCCAGGGAGCAGACGATATTTCACAGAAACATTATGCTACCACCACCATGTCCTAGATAACACCATCAGTTGTTAGCAAGCACTGCTAATCCACGTCATTTGCTTTTGCTTCTCTTTAAATCTTTGTCTGGCTGTATGTTTAGAAAGCCAAGCAGAGAAACTGATGATGTGACCATTTCCCATTATGGTGTGAACTTCCTCTTTCTCTCTGCTATGCTCTGCATCCATGAAGCCTCTTTTTCTCCATCTGAAATGACTTGCAAACTTATCTGGGCATCTGCAAATTTGACAAATTTCTCATTGGTGAGGTTTTGTAATGCACTCAGCATATGCATGCAGTCTTGTCCCCTTCCCATCTGGGCGCTTATCTTTTCTGTTGAGTGGTGGTGACACAATGAAAACAGGGACATGCTGTGCAGCCTGCCACACAGAGGAAGGGTGCTCAGCAGAACTTTATTGAATTAACTCTGAGCGTTTGTTCCTAAACCAATATTGCAAGACTATAAAGGGGCCAAGGGACTGCAGGCGCACACAAAAGACTGCTGCGGAGGTAAAAAAGCCTCCAGGCAGCTCTTCATCAAAGCATAGCGTTTAGTTTAGGTCAAAAGAGAACTCCTGATCTGGAAATAACAGAGCATTCCGGAAGAACACAGCGGTCCCACCCAGCCTCCCAGCTGCCTTCAACCTGTCTGTCTCTCTGGCTGCCCGTCTAACTTTCTCCACTTTAAATTATTTACTTTGAGACCTGCTGCTTCTGTCTGTCATTTCTCTTACATACCACGTTGTTGCACATTCGGGCTGACTGACAGGAATTTATGAAGGCTAGTTTTAGTGCACTAATTCATTAAAGTTCACTGAGCAGAACAAACTCAATGGGGAGCATTTGGACATGTAACGCCATTTTCACATTAGGACAAAAATAATTCTGCACATTTGGTATGAAAATAGAAATGGCAACTACCGTGTTTCCCCGATAGTAAGACACCCCCGATTGTAAGACATATCGGGGGTTTCAGGGGGGTCGGCTAATATAAGCCGTACCCCGAAAGTAAGACATATGTCTTACTTTTCGGGGAAACACCTCTCATCTAGCTGCACGCCGCCTCCTGCCC
This sequence comes from Poecilia formosa, assembly GCF_000485575.1. Taxonomy (NCBI): domain Eukaryota; kingdom Metazoa; phylum Chordata; class Actinopteri; order Cyprinodontiformes; family Poeciliidae; genus Poecilia; species Poecilia formosa. The sequence goes on along the minus strand of NW_006799978.1, from coordinate 71,907 downwards.
ACGTCCGCACCGTCCCCCTCTCCATACTCGCCGCGTCTGCCACCTCCCTCTGATCTTAATGAGCGCCGCCTCCTGCCCACTTCCGCGCCGCCCCCCCTCCATACGTCACCGCGTCTGCCGCCTCCGTCTGATCCAAATGAGCGCCGCCTCCTGCCCACGCATGCGCCGTCCCCCTCTCTACTTCCTTTTATAAAACTGTTTTGTGGTGAATACAATACTGTTCAGGTTGTTAATAAATGTTAATTTTATGGTTAAAACAAAAAATTCGACAATTTTTTTCCAATATAAGACATACCCCGAAAGTAAGACATAGTGGGGCTTTTGGGGATAAAAAGAAAGTAAGACACTGTCTTACTTTCGGGGAAACACGGTAGAAGCAGTTTCTTAGAGTTCTGTACAATCAACAAAGTAAACACTGGGGGGTTTATCATATCATGATATTTTTGTTCACACCATCTATCAAAATGATTAAAATGTGATTTTCTGTCTTTTTTTGTTTTACGCCAGGAAACAAAGCCAAATCGAATTACACAGTAGAAATCTAGAAACCCTCACTGTTGGGGAGGAAATATTGTTTCACTTGGTCCCAAACCAAGGGTGCAGTTTTGATGTGGTAGGGTGCTAAACATTTCTTACTTCTTGAATATTCCCAGTAAGAAATGTTTGTTTGGGTCGACTCTACGCCTAAATTCCTGCAAATGGAGAGCAAGCAATGAACTGCACAGCAGGAGTAACCTGGTTTTTGAGTGTAAACACAAGATTCAATCCCAGACTCACATTTGGAGTTTTACGGTGCTTATATTTTAAAATATAAATATATTGTCTCACTTAAAGGTGACATAAATTAATTGATTCATTTTAATTAATCGACTACAAAGTAAATCTGTAATTATCTGTGGAAGTTGGGAGAGTCCAAGTTTTATTTTAAGGATTTAAATGTTATGTTTGAATTGTTTACATCATTCAAATTAAAACAACCCCAGCTCTCCAGGATAAACTACCCTTACTGAAATGTCTGCTTGAATCAACCAGACAGGCAGTTGCTTTTGTGTCTGTGTGGTTATTGTTCTTATTTTTATCAATGCATTATTACAAACTTCCTCTGAATTAGAAGTGATTTTCATTGCGTTTTGGTATGTAACTGCTGTGAGTAAAACACCAAATAGTAATCCTTAGAGCATGACAGAATTATGCATTTACAAAACTTATTTGAGTTTGTTGACGTTGCAACTTTTGGTTTGGAGTGATGTTGCTGTAGAAGAATAATGGGTTATAGTTTTATAGCTGAAAAGAATGACTTTCATTTTGTGACTTGAGCTACTTTCTTCTCCCTCACAGATTCAGGATTCAGGTCAGCACAGCAAATTCAAAAATCTGTTCTGACTACACACAAAATGTGAGTGACTTTACTTGACTTTTAAACAGTCTTATATGTGTTGGCCTCATTTATCTGTTTGTTTTTTCTTCTCTGTGTTTATCTCTCACACAAAAAACACTCCTAAGTGATTCACTGTCACACATACTTTTACTAAACATTTAATGTTTATGTTCTTTGTTTCCCTTCAAACATTGTTTCATTTATTTTCCACCGCATTATGAAAGGAAATTGAACTGAATGAATGTTCTTTTTGTTGTGGATGAAAAACCTTTTGATTTGATGTTTGCTCATCCTTTAATTATAGGACAGAACTTCTTTTCTCAGCTGCTCCTCGTGGTGAAGACAATTATATTGAGTGATTTCCTCTAGTTGGCATTTAAGATGTGAATTTGATGGCACTAACAGCAACAGGCACAGACGTGTCTCGGCATGTTTAGGTGTCCAATGAACATTCAGTGTATACCACGCAACAGATGAGATCCAAACAAAGTAAAGCTTTTGATTGACCTAAAATGGAATCATCATCATTTTCTGTAGTTTGCATGTTTTAATGGTGCATACCTGCAAAATTCCTGAATAATATCAAGGTGCTCTTTCCTAAACCTCTGCAGGTAAATTCTCCAAAATTCTTAGGGAACAAAAGGAGGTTAATTAATGATCTGATCTTGGAAAGATGGTCCCACATCACACAGCTGAAGATAAGTTGGGAGACGGAAGGCTTGAGGGCACAACATGTGGGTTTCCCCTTGTTCAGCACTATCAGAGGGCTGAAGCATCAAAGCATCAGAGTTGGGCTGTTATCTCGAGCTCACAGAGGAGCTGTCACAGATAAAACAGGAAGTAGTTAAAGTGGTGTCAAGCTGCTGTTGTTCACCTCCAAATCTACCGCGCATTTACAGAACAGTAGGGCAGCAATACACTGGAATGCATGTGAGAAAATCTTTGCTGACCGTCGCACACACACACACACACCTCCACTCTTCCTGCTGGTCTATCTTTATAGCATAGGGGTTAACAGAGATAGCGAACAAAAAGCTGATTTGCTGCTCAGCTCCTTGTGCGTGCAAAGATTTAAAGCCTGATTTCCTTTTGCTCACAACAGCCACCTGCTTCCGCCCTCATCTGCAGAGATGAGGTGGTTGTGTGTCATCTTCCCTCAGAATAAAGACAAACTAGTGAGAGCCACTTTTGTTGAAAGGAAAGGCTAAAGCCCACATTTTCATAACCTTACTGCATGTGAGGCCTTTAACAAAAATCCATTCATGCAAATCAATTTTAATAAAAACAGGGGAGACGAAACCAAAATGAATGTTTGTGTATTTTCCTAGACTAAGCAAGAGAATTAAACACTCAAATATTTCCCTGCATATAGAAAAACAGCAGAATCCTCAAGCAAATCCTTACTGAAATGTTATACAGTTCACACTACAGCTGGGAAATTTAAAGAAATATACCCCCCACACATACAAACAGTAAAAATAAGTTAAATTAAAATAGGCTGGCAACTAATCTAAGACAATATTGACCAAGTCACCAGTCAGAGTTCTCACTTTTCAAACACCAGCTTAGCATTTACTATCTACAGGTAAAAATAAACCTGTTCGTATTCGTTATTTGGACATTGAAAACACACAGCAAAATAAACTACTGCAGGTTTATTTTTTACATTTATAAACTCCTTATTGCTGGTGTAGACAATTCAGGATATTATTAGACTTGTGAGAGGTGCAGTTTCAGAAATAAATTAAATAAAAATAATTTAAATGGATTTTCATACTTTCAGTTAAGAATCTCTATTGCTGCCAAGTGGCTGCAGGATCTATGCAGTGAAACCAATGTTACCACACCTTGCAAATGTATCTACATCAGAGTATGGATGTAAAATAATTAGGGGGTTTCTTGTAGCTAAGACAATTCAGTTAAGCTCAGTGGACTTTGTCCACATAGACTTGAAATTCAATTTCACCTTATTAATTGCTGCTGTAAAAACACTAAAGGATATTAACTGAAAACTATTAACATACCTTCTGCAACCATTATAATGTTCAGTCAAGTCAAGCTTATTTGTGTAGCACATTTCAGCAACAAGGCAATTTGAGGTGCTTTACAAGATGATAACAATAAAACATTATGTTTCAGTGGCAAAATAAAGAGTAAAATGATGAAAAGTTGCACTCCACATTAAAACTAATAATGTTTCAGTTATTAATCAAAGGCAGCTTTAAACAAATGCATTTCAGCATTGATTTGAAGAAACTCCTGGTTTCAGGATCTTTCGGTTTTCTGGAAGTTTGTTCCAGATGAGAAGAGCATAAAACTCTCTGTTCTCTGCTCTCTTTTTTCAGAATTGGTAATAGTAATTTTATTTCATTTCCACAACTATGGTTGTTGTGCCCACTAATACTGGATATATTAAAATCTCTACCAACTGTCTTTTTGAACTTATATATATTTGTTTATCTTCTGCACCCTTATACATATTTTACTTAGCAACACAAACAGCAGACTTTACGGCAACATTTTGCAAATATACACCAAATGCAAATCTATAATTTCTCATTTCTTCCTCAAAAAAAAAAAAGCTAAAATTGGTTAATTAGATTAAATTCTCAGAAAAATGCTCATTGAGTTTTATAAAACATAAAGCTGCAAGCACATATCATCAAAGGCAACTTGGATTTCTCTTGAGGCATCTTGGAATTATGTTGGCTGTGCAACATCCCTAAAGTGGGAGAATGAAATAAGGGGATTTATCCACAGACACTAATCATTCCCAACTTAGAGCATTGGCACAAAAAGGAAAGAATGTGTAAAGAGCCTCCAAGCACAAAGAATTCAGGGTGATCAAAAGGAGAATTAGGGGTGACTTCTTCCACTGAGCCATTGTCTGTGTGCTTCATAAAGTATCACTCTGGGTGGAGGCGAAGGAGGAGGAAGGCGAAGAGGAGGGGGATCAAGGAGTTCTTGAATTAAAGAGCCTCTGCGCTTTTCTCTCACCTTTTAATCCACCACCTCACTCTTGTTATCCCTCGCCACTTTCTTCATTTCTTCCTCCAGAAATAGATCCCTCTGAGATACAGACTTGGCACAAAGCATTTGTGTGTGAGTGTGAGTGTGTTTTGGGGAAATTCAGAGCTTTTGAAGCTGAAAGCCCAGGGAGGACTGGGTGGGCCTGCTGCAGATGTGCCGTGTGTGCGTGTGTTTGAGCGTGTGTGTGTAGGTGTGTGTGTGTGTGTGTCGTAGAGAGAGAAGGGAGGATCGAGCCACCAGGATAATGACCATGACAGCCGTCCAACAGGCTCGACCCCCTGCTGTCTTTTAAGTCCTTGTTTAAGGTTTGGCTTCGGCTCCCGCTTTGAACTGCAACAATAATTCCCTCGACACGCAAGGCCAAGATGCATTTGGCAACATGTTATCTCATCCCTCTGACCAGGAGAAAGTAAAGCTCGCTCCATCACGACTTGATTACCCTGAGTCTGCATTCACAAATATCCTTGTAGACTGTATTGTATATATATACTGTATCTATCCTTGTAGACCTGCTGTGTTATCAGTTAACTGGAGAAGATCCTATTTATGAAATTGAGGCAAGACATCAAGTAATTGGACAATTGAGTGAAAATTCGATTAGTATATGGCATTTTTCTTTTTTTTTTTGCAGTACTGAATATTAGCTTCAGCTTTCTAGCCAGACTTTGCTTCAATATCCTAATTCTGTCAGGTGCATGAATAGTTGCGAGCTCAACTCTAGTTGCAGATCTTATGAAACTTGGGGAATTTTTGAAGAGGTACTTAGATCTTGATTCACCAACAAAAATGTATCAACCAAATTAAAAATGGCGGCCTTTTACCATGGTATCATGTTTTTACACATGAAGACACGTTTGAAGCAGCTGGTTTTCCACTGAATAGAATAATTTAATCACAACGTAATATAAAAGAAGTTGTTTATTGTAGCTTTAAGACTGTTTCAACATTTCAATACAGGCGAGTTTACAAAATCAGAAACAACAAAACACTGAAACACCGCTCTACTTAAACTATGCTCTACTGTGGTGAATCATAATCATTTGTCAGAGGTTCAAAAATGCATTGCTTTGCTGCTTACAAATCGTTGTAATTGCCACTGTGGTTGAATAGAAATCACAGTTACAGGCAAACAATTATTACCACCGGTGCCCTTCCGTTCCACCTCCTCTAAAACAAACACATTAATCTTTTAAGGAGTTTCTCTTTCAGAACAGAACATTACTTTTAAAATCACTGAAAAGGATGTTGGAGCAAAAACAACTACTGTAACGGTAAAAAGACCAAATACAAACCAGGTGAACTTTAGTGTTTTATAAAGGTTTATTTGATCAGAGAGGGACGTAGATTCAACTGTAGTTTGATTTTTGATGACTAAATAAAATGATTTCAGGAATGATGGTTATGAAACTTAATAAACCTTTTATTCTGCCCTAATCTTTTTGGTGGGTTTTAATTATTGCTCTATTGATATGATATATTGCATATCATGAACTTTCATGGGAAAGTCCTTGGTTCAACTCCCAGCCTGCAGTCTTTCTGCATGGAGTTTGCATGATCTCCCCCTGCATGCATGGGATCTCTGCAGGTGCAAACCAAAAATATTAGGTCAGTTTAATACTCTTAATGTTACGTTGTAATATTTTTAAAACATGATGTTAGAGCTCCTGCTATTCACCTGACGACCCTGCTGTTACTGTGATTTTCTTGAAAGAGCAGACCACCTACTTGGATGCTGGTTCAATCTCCGCTCAACATGCCTCTGTCATTGTATCCTTGGGCTAAACACTTCACCTGCCTTGCCTGCTGGTGGTGCTGGTGCATGGCAGCCTCACGTCTGTTAGACTTTTGTGTTCTCTGGACGTAATAAGGTGCTATACAAGTACAAAGCCATTTGTTTCAACTGAAAGTTCACTTTCAAAGAAGAGACCAAAATATAAAAAATTGCAATTTTTTCCAACTAGCTAAACATTCACTTTTTACATGATAATGGCTTATCATTTTGGACTGAGCCAGCCCAGTATTCTGCATTGTGGTACCCGATTCTTCATGCATCCTAGCATGCCTGCCTACAAAACTGTAGAGCAGCAACCAGCTGGAAGACTAGATACTTGAGAAAGATGAAAGCACACACAAGAAATTTGTTTTTAATTTCCTGTGGATGACTTGCAGGTTCTGACCTGCTACTAAATCTGGCTGTCTTCCTGACACATTCAAGGGTTAACATCCACTTCCCCCTGATCTCATCTCTTCTGAAGAATTCCCAACCTTCTGCTCCTTTCGGATGTCTATTAGATTACATTGGCTTTTCCTCTCAGCCAGTGACTTCCTGCCCTTCAGGGAACTTGAGATAAGGACCAGCTCTCTCAAACGCATTTCTGTAGATACAACTTCAACAAATTTCCTCTCTGAGCTCTGTCTGGAAAATAAAATCCACAAACAACAAAAGATAGAGGCTCAAAAATAACAAACAATCTTAGAAGCAGTGGGGACACAACTGCTCAAGGCGGTGTTTGGTGGAGCTTTGTGACCTAACGGTGCGGGAAGAGAGGAGATAAACAAAACAGACAATTTTCTGTCATCTCTGAGAACCTAATAAAACAAAACAATCCTCTCCGCTTCCCTGTCCATGAAAAGATCTGCAGAGATGTCCTCAGGAAATTCCACTTCCCCTGTGCCGGGAATGTCCCGGGAGGGTTTTATCAGCAGTGTACTGAAGTTTGAGTTTATAATAAGAGGAAAGCAAAGATGGAAATGCTGGCAGAAACATTGTGTCCTCCTGCTAGTAATAAGAAACTGTGGAAAAACATTATAGGATTTAGTCAATTTGTCTTTATAACACCTGATATTTATAGCTTCAGTTTTTCAGAGAGGAAGATCCTGTCAGATGCAGTTACCCTGATCTTTGGAGTCCCTCAGGGTTGTGTTACAGGACTAGTGACATTTCTTTTCTATGGAATATCTCTAGAAGAAAAATATTTACCAATATTGAGATATCACATTTTGCAGATTGCATATAATTATTCTCCTTTCGGGCTTCAGAGTGAAAAAGTTATCAGTTCTATGTATCTGTTATTTTTATTGAAATTTAATAGCATTCAATAATCAGACTGGATATCTAATTGTTGCCCCTGGCACTGTGATCCCACAAATCAGACAAAATATTGACTATTTAGGTAAAGGGTGCCCAAGGCCAGTCCTCAAGAGCTTCCCTCAATTTTTAGATGCATTTCTCTCAAACACGTTTTAATTCCCTCGTTAGCATGTTATTCTGATCTGCATTGCATACATAAGGGTGATTGACAGTGATGAGATGCTCCTCCTGGCTCTGTTTGGTTGCTTGCCATCATTGCCATCATTTCTGCAGATGGCAATAGGACCACAGAGAGGCAGCAGAGAAGCTTGATTTATTTCACAGATACTCTATCTCATATTAAAACTGTCTGGACATAGAGGCAGTTTAAACAAACATATTTTATGAAATCTGCCTGCTGCAGCTTTAAAGACTTCATCCAAGTTCAAGCTGATCAAGAGAAAACCTGGAGAAAGTAGAATGTAGACTGAGTGGAAATAACCCCCAACTACTTTAAAAAAACTCTCATTTGTAGTTTTCACTGGAAAATGCAACTCTACCAGCTGTCGTAATGTGTTAACAAAAGCATCTTTTGGGAAAGAGTGTCTTACACCATCTTTTACTGGGTTGTGGTGTCACAGTGGTGTAATGTTTGACATAACTGCCTATAAATGGAGGGGATGACACCCAAGGCCTGTCCTCGAGAGACTGAAAAAATGTGCAGAAAAATGCTGGTCACTGTCCAAACTAGTTATAATTTTAACTGTGCTGATTTGAAATATTATTGATTTATATCTGTAGTAAAAACAATCCATTTAGAATTTCAATGTCTATTTTGTTTATCTTCCTTACACCAAAAATTCTATTTAGTTTCCCTATTTTAAGCTTTAAGGTCCATAAAAATGTGACAAATGCCATAAAGTTCATAACAACCTCTAAAATGATTAATGAGGACAACAGCGTTTGTCTGTAAAAGGACAGCAGTCTTTTCAAGATGACCCTACTACAACATTGGTCTTTCATTTCTCTATTTGCAGTTCAATAATCTGCCATTAGGGGGCATCTCAGCCTTCCCTCATGTGTGAACTGACTTTTGGGTGTTAAACTCTGGTATGGAGTATTTATTTGCCTCCCATGTTTTTGTTTCTAACTGAATATGAATGAATGGCCGCACATTTGCGTGCAAAACTAAGCTCATTTGTGTTTGTGTGAATCTTTCTTGGGAGGGGGGAAATGTGCTGCCTGCCTGTGCATGTGGACACAACTGCCTCCATCTGTGTGCAGCTGCTTGTGTTTTGTGTCTGTATTGTGTGTGTGCATGTGTGTGGAGCAGGCATTAAGTCCTATCTATTTACAGAACGGCTATGTTTGGCCAATACTTCCTGACTTCCTTGCTCTTGGCAAACACACAGACAGCTACAGTTGGCGTATTGTTTTAGAACCGGGGCGAGATTGTTGGTACTTGAAAGAGATTTGGGCTTGCTTGTGTTTGACTTTTGCGGTGTGTCTGTTTGATATCGATCATAAACGATAACACAGCTGAAGGAAGGAAAAAGCATCTCCTGCCGAAGCTCCTTGTTCTTTTATGTTGAGGTGGAAGAGAACAATGCTGTAAGGTCCAGCAGATATGTCTGTTTTACTCTCCCAGTTCTCAAGACACACAGGGCCTTCAAGCTCTTCATCTTTCTCTCCCAAAAATTAATTTATTTTCTAACTTGGCCTTGTGTTTTCACATGTCTGAAAGATTAGCCGTGATTCTAGCCTACAGTTTGACTTTTCTGCTCGAGTTCGTAACTAAGACAAGTACAGATAATATACCTCAGCAAACATGCGACAACATCTTGCCACTGTTTTGACTGTGGCCATGCTGACCTCTGCTGGAGGTTTTTGAGTTTGCAGAAGACCGATTTGCATTATTAAACTCAAACAAGATATTTTATGGAAATCTTTCTAAATGCTGGTACAATATAAAAAGACAAAAACTTAAACTCACATCTGATAACAATTTAAAGGTAATAGTGATAATATACATCGCCATACTTTAGTCAAAAATTTAAGCAAAATGCTGAATTTCAAAGTGATGAAGTTACAAAACTCTGAGGAACAAAAATCAAATTGTAAACACAAAGTGTTGATAAGCCACATTAATGTAAAATCCATATGTTCAGATTGTTTTGTTTCCTTCAGTCGTCTGCGATCTTCCCTTTGGAGAGCAGGTGTTGAGTCTGTTGTTCGGTTAGGTTTCCTGCATTTATAATTCAAAGTTTCTGAATTTATTTTTGTTTGTGCTTCGCCTCATCCTCTCGATTCTGTGTTGCTTTTACTCCCGTTTCAGTTTTCCTGTCTCCTGTTGATTCTCTAATGTTCTGTTTGTCTGCTACTTTCTGTTCTTCTGTTTGTGTTTTGTTTCATTTTACCAGTAACAACACAATGCATTCTTTTAGAGACAGAAAATAATCTATTTGATTCCTTCAGTCTCTAATTCTTTTCACAGTCAGCTGCTCCAACTTTGGTTAATTAATATCCATCTGCCTATTCTTCCAGTAATATCCACCCCTCTCTCTCTCTCTCTCTCTCTCTCTCTATATATATATATATATATATATATATATATATATATATATTCATTCTTCTTTGGTTCTTTCAGTAACCAGCAGCTCATTCATTCAGCTCAGCTCATTGACCATCATTTGTCTGTTCTTTTTTTAAAAAAAATCACACGAGGTCTGAATACTTAAAATAGTGCAACAAAGTGGATAAATTGGCCAAATTGTGTTAGCTTTAGAAGATGGATGTTGGCTCTATTAGCTAAGGCCAGAGGGCATTTATGGTAATTTTGACTGAGCTACATTTCCTGCGATAACCTTTATACTTGGTACCAAATTAAACATTCAACACCCCGACAAAGTGGCCTACTTGCTATTGCCTACAACTAAATGATTCAAAGGGCTTTTGACTTGTGACATTCCATTAAAACTGTTGCATTTAGTTATTATTTGGCTTTGATAATGTGGATTTACATTTAAATGCATTTCATTCTTTGTGGTTTCAATCAAATTATGAACATCTTTCTTTTTGCAACTAGTTTTCATTTTATGTAAAAGGCCTTTTTTCTAAAACTGGCTAACATGTGTTGCAGTGATGTACAAAACAGTTGGTGCTGGTCAAAAAAGATGAATTAACTGAAGTTATTTTGTAGCAGAGGAAGACGTTTATTTAAATTTAAGGAATTCAAACATAAATGCTACATTTAGGCTACTAAATAAAACATTGAATTATAACCTTTATTATAACCTTTATTAACGTGACTGTAACTCCGAGGCTACAGCTTTTTTCTGCTGCATTGGTCTTTCTTGAAACAATTATCACAAGCAAAATCTGTAGGGGTTTAGCATATTTGTTTGTTCTGTCACACTGCAACGAGCTGTAGCTACTGAAGAATCAGCTTCAGTACAGGACATTTTTTAATATTTTATGCCTGGAACTTAAAAATACCTGTTAATTTTTCTTTTCTATTAGTTTATCCTTAAAAACTCCTATTACTTTATAAATTGTGGAGTACACAGCTTTTTACTGTAGCAATACAAAACACAGCCTAAATAATGTTTCTCTGAACATTAGAGGTATTTTTAGAGAGTGGACATGTGACAGGTTACTTCCTGGATTTTACTATCTACTTTAGCAGAACTAACATGGTATTTTCCCAGAATTTACAAAGCACAATTTAACAGTTCTTTCCTGGAATGTGATGGACACCTTTACAAACTTTCAGCCCAGAAGTATCCAGTAAGTCACAGGAAAATAACCTGTACATCTTAGAAAAAGTAGCCTGTCAGTTCAGGAGGGACTCTGAAAAATCCAGTAAAGTAATGTTTCATTTCAGATAATACTGCAGAACCTTTAAGAAAGTAAGCTGGAATTTTAAGTGACTATTTAATCCTATCAAAGTGCTGTTTAAGTTCAGGAAAAAGTACCTATAAACTTGAGTTTAATATGCAAATTTTAAAAGAGACTTGTGCCTTCAGATTACATTTGTTGTGAATTGGAGGTATATAAATAAACTAAATTTAACTATGTTAAAGTGAAGTACCCCATGAGTTTTGAAAAGTACTGGAAGGCAAACTGTAAATTTAAGAAAAGCATTGGTTGTGCCAATTACTGATTACCATTTAGATAATCAGATCTTTACCTCAAAGTTTCACTTAAGATGGATTATTTTAGCTTTGAACATTATCTAAACTGTATGTCATAATATATTAGACAGCAATAGAAATATTATATTCCTGTGTTCAAAAGAGCACTGTAAAAGCACCTAGAAAAAACACAACTCTAAAAACTACAAACCAAGAAAATACCTGCACACAAACACTTTTACATTACATGCAGAATCAGAAGATAACTTTGCTACACCAGCAAAGACTCTAACACACTTCCAGGTAGACACATATAACTTTCAGCCTTGTCACAAATCTGCCAACTCAATTAATCACGGTGTTCCCTGGAGGGCTAACCAGATCCAGCCTCGAAGTCCCGCTGACGTGCCTCCCACACCGCGCTCCGCAGGATGACAGGAGGAAACAAGCGTCTCACAGCACAACCCGGGCAGACTGCTTTCTGACATCCGGGCTGCGGATAACGTGAGAACAGAATGAGACTGAAAGAGATGCACTGAGGGAGATTTACTCTTTTCTTAGCTGGGAATCCCATTACCTCTCATCACATCTGTATCATTACAAGGATTATTTCTGAATTTCTTAAAAGAAAGTCTGTGTATTTTATTTTACCAAATGTCTCCAGTTTGATGTGTTGCCTTATATGACTTGGACATTCGGTTAATTATTTTAACAAAAAAAAAAAGTCACTTAAAATCAGATTAAAACTGATTCTTAAATGAATTAAGATTATTTTACATTTATAATATTCTATGAATACTGAAGATCTACTGTATATATAAATAAACTTAAATCCATAGTTTACTGCTGTAGCATAATCCCACATTGGAAATCATGATTAAAGTTTTTTTTTTTTTTTTTTAATAAAATCAAAAATTCTGCATATGAAGTTTATATATTTGTATATATCATTTTCATAAAAACATCACTAAGCAAAATATACACAGAGAATCAGTGGCAAGGCAACATACATGGCATGTAGTGTCTCTAATGCCAAATTGAACTAATCAGATACTAGTCTACCTTAAGGGAGGCTGGTTGGTGACCAAAAATATTATCAGAAAGATCATCACAAGATTTATAGTTTCTTAAAATGACCAAATTAGGGAGCCTTGCTGCATACAATTGTGTCAGTAGATCAGGTCAAGGTTCAACCCTCCGCCCCCAAACAAACGTGTCCACAATACAATGTTGAAGCCCAGACTGCTGAACCTTACGCATTTGCCATCTAATTGGTTTGAAGTCAGACATTTAGTTTTCACTGGAAGGTTTCTTGGTGTTGAGATAGTAATCACTTCAGTCATGTTCTGCATAGGACATCCACAGATAGAACAGAAAATCTTGGCCTGAATTTGAACCAGGGATCTACTTGCCAGCAACGGTAACAACTGTGTGGTTGTGCTGCTCTAAACATTAGTTACGAAAAAGTTGTCTAAGAAAAAGAAGCAATGGACGCATCAAAACTTAATTCCAATACAGTCCTGATAAACAGGTGGCAATAGTGTTGAAAATGAACTTGTTAGAGCAGAAACCTTCATCAGGATTGGCCGCCATCTGCCTGACATGTCGAGAGGACACTAAAGAGTAATGAGGCTTTAGCAGCATAATTAATATTTACAAATTACACCACTGATTGCTCATGAATTTAAAAAGAAAGTCCATGACTCTGGCCAAAAAAAAAAATCAGTATTTCATTGCTCTGTAAATTATATCTAAATAATTATGTCCAATAAGTATTTATAATATGTCCATAAACAATCACTTACAACCTGCAGCCGTCATAAACGTTCTGAATCACTAAATTTGTTGGCTGTGTTTCTGAAACTAGTGTGTCCTGTTAATTTAATGTTAATTTGCTTAAATAAAAACTTTGTAATTGTTGTTTTTGGAGAGGGAATAATGTAAATGCACAGCTAGAGGAATGTTCTTGCCAGAAATTATAATTTGAAACACTTTGTGTTTCAAAGTGTTTAAACACAAACTGAGTTTAATTTCATTAAATGGCTTATCGTAGCTTCTGTGGGATTTGGAAATGCGCATCCAGCGAATTGGCTTCATGGTTAATGAAGCTCCATACGTTATATTATGCATTCATTGAAGAGCTGCAGTATCAGTCACCATTGTGTACTGTCAACATTTCCTTGAGGAAAGTGTTTAACCTTTGGCAGCATAAGGTTGTGGCAGATCACAGCAGGTGGATTTGATGGTGCGTTTGGAAATGCCCTGGAGAGAGTTTTGAATTCGACTGCAGAGCCAAAGAGGATGCCCTGACCTTCTCTGACATTTGGAGAATAGCAAAGTGGTTTGGAGCTGTCACTCTGCTGTCCATCTGTTCACAGAGCTGCACGTTGACATCACACCAGCAGGTGGCAGGAGCACACTGCTCTGACTGCAGCAGACTTCCTGTATGAAGGGATGCAAGGGCTGAGCTTGGCTGGCAGTTCAGGCATTATCTCACCCCAGTTTGGTTCCATTACACCGACAGAAGGAAAGAGGAGCTGACTCACAGAACCAACAGAGAGAGAAACCCGTCTACTTAAAACTTTATTGAAAGGCTAATTACAGTCGGAGTTGTTTTTTTAGATACAGTCAGTGTAAGAATACCCGGCAGGCTGAAATTTGTAGTGGGTCGTTGTTGCAGTACCTTCAGAAATCATTCTGGTGAAAGACGAGCCTGTACCTCTAGTAATCAGTCCATTCAGTTTAGGTCAGGATGCATTTTTCCTTCATAATTTACTTTACAGTCAATGTCACAATCTTTACACAAAGCAGTTATAGTTGATTCTCATTTCTATTTAACATGAAGCCTTGCATCTCTTCTGAGGACTCAACAAAACTAATGACTCAACAGGAACCTCTAGAAAAACATCATACTTTTGCATCCAGAGAACATTAGAAGAAAGTTGCCAAGAGATCAACAGCAACTTTGAAGCAGCTGCAGAAATGTCTTCAAATATTGGCTGTCTAGTACATGTAACAACAGACTCCTTTATTCTTCTTGAATCTTCACTGTGGAACAGCATGGACAGACAGAAGCCTTTTCTTGCAAAAAAAACTTCCAAGTTTTGCAAAAACATATTTAAAGTCTCTTGACATTTGGAAAATGTGCTACAGTTTGATAAAAGCAAGGTTGAACTTTTCTGGGCCTGAAGAAAAATGATGTATGGCAGATCATACATCACCAAAGGAACAGTGTTGTTACAGTGAAACATGGTGGAGGCAACAGCATACTCTGGGCTTAGTTTTGTTTTTTCTTCTTTTTTTCAACTGGAACTAGAGCTTTTTGAGAGTGGAGGGAAATATAAACAGCTGTGAAATCAGAATATTAAGAGGAATATCATTAATTAGGATAATAATGACTCATTGGAAGCATCCACAAATAACTTAAACATAAAAAAAATGTTTTAAACCAACCTCATTGTCATTTTTAATGTCACACACTCAGAGTTTTAAGTGGGATAGAATTGTGAAGTATTTTGTTAAGCAGACAGTAATAAAACAAACCTCGAGACAATAAAAAGACTTTTAAGTAGCTCCTATCCATTTCTATAAAAAGACTTCTCTTTTCAGCCAACTCTGGAGTTTAATGTGGGCTCATGGGAAAATGTGAATTAGGCAGAAAGGCATCCAGCATGACCCACAAAGTAATGTCTTGAAGTTAGAAGTTTCTTTTACGCCAGCACTACATTTGTGTGGTTTGCAGACGGAGCAGGACTCGTGGCCTAGTAAGCCAGTAAATCACAGCTTTCTAGATGTGGAGATGGGTCAGGTGGAGTGTGGAGCACCAGCTCTTCGACACTCTCCAGGAAGAATCAGGTATAGAAAATGGAGGGATGAAGAATAATTATAAGACTTGCCCACTTCCACTCCAACTTGGATGCACAATTTTGGCATAAAATGACTAATAAGGCGTGAAATTATAGAGTGGTCACTGGATTAAGTGTAAATGAGGTACGTCCTGTATGTATTAGGCATGTCCTTCTGCAAGAGAAGTCTTGGGGACCATTTTCCACCAAAGTAATGTATTTTTAAACCAGCAAATCATTTCCAAAATTACTTTCCACAACCATCCATCATTATAAACCAGCATATATTAACAGCCATTTCTACTGCTTATAAAAACCCAAGCCATACAAGAGGTTTCTGGTGTAGCAAACTGACTTTTGGAACCAATTTACTACCTGGCAGAAAGACGAGGGAGTATGCAATAGTACTGTCAAATTGTTTGGATCAAAGATTAAATTAAACAAAATTTACTAAATAACATGGAAACTCAGAATGAACCAACTGGCAAAGCGAGGACAAAAACAAAGCTCGACTTTCTTCTCCTCATGTCAGAGGAAGGTCAGAAAATTCTTTCCATCCTGGAGACAGCTGTGGCAAGAATGCACAATGTTATTGGAAACAGATACCATGAGTGGAATATTGCTATTCTTGATTAATCTCACTGTGTCAGGTCATACGTTCACCTTCAGTCTTTGTGGATCTCCACAAGCCAGCATCTAAGCAGCTGCTCCAAAAGACATGACTTTTCCACATTCATGACCTGTGCAGAGACGTCTTCCACCTAAGCTTCTAAGTCACCGATCTGTTCCCACTCAGAGTCTGTGAGAACAGCAGCACTGCAGCAACTTGGGCTTTTGAGTTTAGTTAATGGCACAGGTTAACATTTTGGGCTAATTTAGCTGTGTATGCAAGAGGCTGTCAAGTTTTGACAGCAATGCTCTCAATGTGCTCCAGTCCCTGAGTGAAATATCACCCATGACTCATTGCTTCCTCTGCCATTTTCTTTCTGAGTAATATTTAAGTGACATTAGGAAGTTGGTTGCAAGATTGCTTCCTGGAATCAGTTCAGTGCCACTGAAGTGCAGTGATATATTTTCCGTGTTTGACCTGTTAACGGTGGAACCATATTGGATGTGATCATTGGAGCAGCATCCATATATTAAAGTGCTGGAAGTTTCAGTCTTGCATAACAGGAACGACAGATGACATGAGTCACAGCTGAAAAAAGGAGGTATGTTTAGCTATACATAAATTCACTCGATGATGAGACCATATTTATGCGCATTAGGATATTAATGATGCATTTACCGTTGAAACCAGATATTTACAAGCATAAAAAGACTCGATCTTTTTTAAATGGCTGGCGCATCTCACTAAAAAGTTAGTTACTCTAACCCTGAGCACTAATCATAAACACAAGGAATTAAATGACCAAAACATCAACACAAATGTCACATTATTTAACTGAAAGCAGAAGCTAAGCACGCTAAACATTTTCAAAGTTAGCAAAAATGGTGAAGCGCTAAATGAAGTATTAGCTCCACTATTGGCTTTTTCTTAAATGACACTAAATCAGATAAAACATTTTCTGATTTAGGTCAATAAGCATTACCAAAATGATTCTTAAATGACAGAATAAGATAACTATTTTCCAAAGTTAGAATTCCATTACTTTTTAAAATTTTATTTCATGAGTCTCAAATGTTTTGGGAATCCTTCTGGTTTCAATTTTAGTTGATTCCTTCTGATAGCCCTGGGGAAACTTCATTAAGTGATGGGGTAAAAAATCACTAAGACTTTGTAAGTCCCAAAGTAAGGAGTTTCACCCTAGTTCTAAGTTCTAATATCTACATTTAAACATGGGGTGGAAATGAAAAAGGAGATGAAAAGAAGATTCAGAGGCAGGCTTGATTCATCAGCTTTCAGCCCCTAAATCACCACAACAGAACTGGAAGATAGTGAATTACTTCCATTATTTGGAAGGAGGGAGAGCCCTGTTTTTTTTGTTGAAAGGAAAGAAATTAGCTCATGTTTTACTGGCGACTTGTCTGTAGCTTGTCCTTCTGTAATATTTAACATGATTTCTCATTAATTTATCATAGGTATTTCCAGTATGTAACAATTATGAGTCAGTAAAAGTTGATAACTTACTTATTCCACAAAATATGATCAGGGATTCTTTTGTTGTTGTTCTAAATTTATTCATCAGTAACTTTTTCCAGTGACTGACACATCTCACATCTGTGGGAGAAAATCCATTTTTAGTTGTTCTTTTAAGCAGTTACCACAGATCACATTTCCTGTAACTGGAAAGTATTAAAATTGGTTTCGGCAACTGCAGATTACTACTGCATTTGACCATGCCATTTCAAACTAAAGAACTTTAAAAGTTTTATATCCAGCATCCCTGTAATAAAACAAACCCCAAAGTATTTTATATTTCTCTGGGACAGTGTTGAAAATGATCTAATTCCTCACACCTTGTTTAAAAAAAAATCACAGCTTATTACACTTGGTTGTCTTTCAAACAGCAGACGCTTCCATCATTTGTCGAGCCTTATTGATTTTACATCCGTTTGCAACCAGCATCCGATGATGTCTGAAGGGATGAGAAGCATCTCTGGCGATCGGGTGACCTCTTGGTGTGGAGGAGAGGTGTCGACCTGTCACTGTGCACCAAGCGCTTGTCACTATGCCTGCCTGTGAAACCGGCACACGTCTGATGGTCTGACCGGCTCCGCTGAGGCTGAAGGGTTCGGGGAGTAAGTCATTTCAGTGCACCAAATGGATTTCTATAATCGAAATTTCAAGGGCAGTGGAACAGAGAGTAAAGCTCTCTGCAGTACGAGTGTTTGATGCTCACAACTTACAAATATACACACAACTTCTCAAAGTTCTGAAATGGGCTTTGTCTTAAAATATAAATCATACATTATATGCTTTGTGAATACTAAGCAGGTGAAGAATCCTGCCCCAGCATCTCAATATCAAAGAATCCGTTGGCAGCCATTGGGGATTATACTTGTCATTAAACATTCAATATCGATTGAACATAAAACAATAAAACTATTAATATAAAAATAGGTTTACAAGTGGCACTATACATCAACAATGCATCTGCAAAACATTCACAGTGCTTCACTTTTTCCACATTTTGTTATGTTACAGCCTCAATAAAAAATGTTTAAAATAAAACAAACAATGATCATATTTACGTAGTTAAATGTTCAAGCTGTTTTCTTTCTTTAAAAGAAAACAGCTTGAAGAGAACACAAAGAATCCAGAGATTTTTTGTGTTCTTAGGTTTCTTGCTGAAATGTTTTTCTGGGTAATATCCATCATGTAATGGTTTGAAGATAATCATAGGTAAAATATATAAAGTACAGGATTAATTGTGTTTGCACTCACATCATCTGACACTGGGCAATTTTAAAAATAGTCAGCTTTTTAGCTGGTGGTTCAGATGCTGTTTTTTATTATTAAATGTATTACAACATAAACAAGCATAGCTTGTTATGTTAGGATGAAGTTCAGTGAAAAATGCTATTAGTGGAGATATTTTAATATGATTAATTTGAGAAATAAATGTCTGGGTTTTTTTAAGGCTTAAGGCTGCTCCCTGACTCAGGAAATAATCTGTCTTCTGAGCTCAGACTTGTTTTAATTACCTTAATGTACATCCGGGCAGAAGACAAAGCCTTGACTATGCAGTCTTTTCTGGAGTATTTCTGAGAGTAAGAATGAACAAAATGTTATCATTAGCTTATAGACTTACTGGGCTGCAATGATTTAACTGGAGTGTAGCACTTCATCAACCCTCAAAACAAATATATTCAGCTTCAATTAAGTCAGTTACAATTAATAATGTTGATTGTTTTTAATTGGTTTTTCCTCAATATATGTGTCCTGGAGCATGATTGAAATTAAAATCAAAAACATTGCTTTGCTTATTTCTTCTTCCAAACAAAATGACATGAGCACTTCTGACACAAGTCTTCATATCGCTTTCAGAAAAGGAGACACTTTTCCCGACAGGCTACATCGCATGTCGGCCTGAATCACTTTCCTCTCACTCCATTTGCTGCTGTTTCCAAATCAGCTCTCCATCTCAACGCTTGCTAATGTCTGCTCTATCCTTTTGGACACTGTACTCCTTCTGCGGAGGGAGATTTATTTTTTCACCTCCAAGGAATGATGGCAGCTATCCAGCTTGTGTCAGCTGGAGTTAAGGCCTATTGCTGCTGCAGCAGGGATGTCTGTCTGGGTTAGCTGGGCTGGTGGAAAGGAGCAGAGGGCTTGTCTTGGCCCATATATGGCAAAACAAGCTGACTTAGACTTAATCTAAGGTGCTTTGTTTATTTTTATTTATCAGTTATTTTAAATAATTATTTTTATAATTATTATTATAATTATGTCTTTAAACTTTCTAACTGCAAGGTTTATCTGACAATGAGACATAGGTTTGAAGTAGTTTGTCTCACAGAATTGTAGAACGTTTTGCTTTTTCATAGAGTGACACAAGTCTAACAAAGTCAGTGGCTTTACAGACCAAAGATTGGTTAGCATATCTTGAAGATGATTAAGATGACTAAATTACAATTTGACCCAGTTACTCTGACTCCACCCATTTACTTAGGATGTGCCATAACTTTCTCCAGGTGAACGGAAACAGAACTGAAGTCATTATCTTTGGACCTAAAGAGTAAAGATCTAGAGTCAGCTCACAGCTTCAATTATTACAGCTAGAAACTAGCAATCAGGCCTGATGCATGGGGGTAGTGATGGACCCAGACCTGAGCCTGCAGAGACATATAAAGACAGTTACAAACTTGGCCTTGTATCACCTGAAGAACATTTCCAGAGTTAAAGGATTAACGTCCCAACAAGATCTAGTGAAACTAATCCATGCATTTCACTTAAGTCACATTGATTACCTCAACAGTGTCTTCACAGGTCTGTTTGAAAAGTCTATCAGAAAGCTTTAGCTGATCCAGAACGCTGCTGCTCATGTTCTCACTAAAACCAGGAAGATAGAGCACATCACCCCAGTTTTAAAGTCCATAAACTGGTTTCCTGTAGCTCAGAGGACAGACTTTAAAATACTGGTAATTTATAAATCAGTGACTTGTACTATTGCTGTTAGCAACATAACGTAACAAGTGATTTTAAAGTGATTTTAAGTTTGTTTTTCCAAACAGCAGAAATTGTTTGTTATAACAAAGAAGGAAGTTTATACAGGCAGTGAACATCAATCCTCCTTTACTAAAAGCTCTGGAAAAGCATTCAGTCATCTTCAGTCATAAGTTTATTTCTATAGCACATTTCAAAAAGGCAACTCAAACATAACCATTGAAATTACTTTGAACTATAGAGACAGGAAGACTGAAACTTTAAAATCATTCCGTAGTTTTAAACAATTAGTCCATTCCTATTCCACACTGCTGCAATAATAAATAATGTAAGTCCTTTAAATTAAAGTTTTCCTTTATACACTAACCATCCTCTTCATCTATTCAGCTGCTTGTTAACACAAATATTAAATCCACCAATCCACGTGGCTTGATGTATTCAATAATATAGACATGGTAAAAATAACTTGCAGAAGCACAAATATAGCATCACAATGAGAAAGAAAGAAGTTTTAAGTTCCTTTGAATGCGGCATGGCTGTAGGTGCCAGGTCAGCAAATTTCAGAAACTCCTGATTTACTGGAATTTTTGCACACAACCATCTGTCAGGTTCACAAAGAAAGAGAGACATGAAAAAATATCCAGAGAGCAGAAAGTTGTGCAGATGAAGATGTCTTGTTGATGTTGAGGTTAACAGAAAATGTGCAGACTGGTTCTAGACGATAAAGATGTTACCTCAAATAACCACCCGCACAACCGCGGTATGCAGAATACCTTACAGAACATGTCAAACCTATCAGCACATGGGCATATATAGCAGCAGAAGACCAGCTAAAAACAGGAAACCGACACCACATGGTCACCAGAATTGAACAATAAAAGATTTTCTTGGTGCACTCCTTAGCAGCAGCCTGGCTGAGTGTAGTTGCTGATCCTGTCCATTTCTTTCTGTCCTCTGAGTTCCCAGCTGCAGATGCCTATTCCTAACAATGCACAAAATCATGTCTAGCTGGTTCTGCAGTTGCTGTAATGTCAATATGGACCAGCATTTCTAAGCAATGCTTCCCACACCTTGTTAAATGTGTGTCATGAGATAACTAAGGGAGTTCTGAATGCAACAGCTGGCCACACCTGGTACTGTCCAGGTTTACCTAATAAGACGGCTGGTTTGTGTTTTTCTAGTACACTTACTAAAAGTTGTATGATACCTTTTACCTTTTCCATTATTAACGGGGAAGTAATTCCTCCATTACAGCTCAGCAAAACACTAAATCTTAATGACTTTCCTGGCAGTAATGGCTGGCTCCTTCTTGTTATTTTTTATGTGCTCCCTAAAACCAAATATGTTAATGAGGTGTATTAGTATGCTCAGTTAGACGGGCTGCAAGAGTTCAAAGACAAAAGGAGCTCAATCCTTCGACACGCATTACGCCTGCAGAAGAAGTCCAACTCTGTTGGGAATTGTTGATGAATGTTTTATATCACTTTGTTATACAATAAATATTTTGTGACGCGGACTGGTGTGGTCAAGAGAGACTTTTGCGCTACGAAGACCCAGAAAGTGATGTTAGATGGACAACTTTAATTTGTTTTCCACCATCTAAAATATGTTTACTTTCATTAGTTGCTACAATAAGCAGAGGAGGGTTTCCGATTTCAAAGCAAAGCTAAGTTTCTTTTCATTAAACAGCCCTGCTGTTGGTACTTTGTGTTGGATTGTACTCTCCAATGACACACGACTTCAGCTCAGAAATAAACCACATCTAATGCAGCGTATTACCCATATTCCAGTTCAGTGGTTCAGTGTGGCTCTCTGCGGGGCCGCCGCTCTTCTCTCTGTTGAAAGGCTCTTCTTTGTATTGTGGAAGGTCTGGCTCTTTGTGTAATTGTGCCAAACATGGTCCACTCCTACACTTTTCTGCATGCTGACAGAAAATCAAGATGTAATTGCACAAAAACTATCAGTCATAATTGCTTCCCTCAACTTCTGTGCACATCATCGTGCTGAATATCCCTGCATTTTAAAGAGAGCCCTCCCTTTGTTGGAGAGCGCTGTGCTAATGTGTGGGATTGGACTGTTGCCATGTCGTAATGGAAAAGGAGAGCCAAAGACCATTCTGGACGTCTGCAAGGTCTTTGTTCCTGCTATTGTCAGCAAATGCCAGTCGACGATGTGGGGGCTGCATGCAGAGCTCGTTTCTATCTCTTAAGGGCATGACATTGCGGTGGGTTCTTTTGAATGATGAGAGGTTTGTTTATTCCAGTACTAAAGTCAAATTGTTGAGAAAAATTCAAAAGTTAAAATATTGAGAATAAAGTGAAGATGAAGAAAAACTGGAAACTGATGTGCTCTCTTCAAGCAGCTTTAGTATACTTGTAGATAGCCTCCATTTATGTGGTTTATGCCAAAAGACAACACGTCTTTATTAAAGCTTATTATTATATTATTCTAAGCTTAGAATAATGTAAGCCCACCATAAAGCCAGGCATGGCTTTATGGTGGGTATGCTTTTTCAAATTTATTCTTGACATGTTGACTTTTCCAACACATTTTTGAATGATTTTACTTGACAGTCCTGTCAAGACTATTGATATCCGTGTTTTCCATTCACTCTTTTTCCTTCCACTAAACTTTCTACAAATATGTTATCATTTTTTTCTAACTTCCTGACTCACAGAATTTTGGACTTTCACTGTCAGTAAGCCCTAATCATCAAAATGACCTGAAGTAAAGGCAGAACAATTTTTCTCTGTGTGTAATGAATGAGTTTCAGTTTCTGGAAAAAGAGCCATGAAATATGGAACTTTTTCACAATGTTCAAATTTGTTGAGCTGTACTTCAATCATGCCAGTCAATGATGGCAGCAAAGTGGCAGACCACCTGCCTCCTTGAATAATTCATCTGCCAGTAGCAACTGTCAGTCATCCATCTTGAGGATACACACAGCCCTGTATAGTACTGATAGACTACAGACACATTAGCATCATTCTTTGCAACCTCTCGTCTTGAGAGATCACTCAAACTGAACACACACCCCTCGTTTTCCACCTATAAACAGCGCACACACAAACATCCCCAAAAATGAACAACAATGGTTCATGATCTTTAGCCCAGTAATTTCCAGTTTAGGTTTGTGCCCAAAACCCCCATAGTGTTTGCAGCGGAATGCTTTTAACAGGATTCCCGCTTGCCAGACTTTCCTTGGACTGGATGTGTTCGGATGGCGGGTGTCTTTGTATCCACTAATTAGAAGGAGCTCAGTCCAGCACGCCTGTGTGTCTGGCAGGGACCTGACAAGCACATTTTTAAACCTTTTTTTTTCTTCCTGAATATTGATGTTGCAGTTATTTTAGTGACCACACAGCCAGAGCTGCTCATTGTGGATTTATACAGTTTTAGTATAAGAGTAAAATGTAAGTTTTAAACTGAAACTAAGTTTTATTTCAGCTGATATGTTTCCTCTTTTTGCATGAAAACCTGAGTTCAGACAGAAAATCTGAACTCAGGTTGTTGTTGTTTTTCAACAGAGGTAGATAATGATAGTTTGTGCACCCAGAAAGGATTTGCCTAAGTGTAACAAGGCTGTTTGTGGGCCCAAACAAACTTTCTTAGGGGTGGTTATCAGTTTCAGCCAAAATGTTAATAGTAACATCACATTTGACAAAAAAAAGCAGCAGCACATTTTTTGCAGCCATGCAAAATGGTAAAGAATTGTGTCTTTTTTAGGCTACAGCACTGTACTACAGCTAGTTGTAAAACACGTGGATGTTAATTCACTAAACAATAAGAAATACATTGATGTCAGCTGCTAATCTTTTCACAGTTGAAATTCTGGCTTATGAAAGAAGGTATAATAAGAACAGTCGAGATAAGGGCTGAAAAATCAAACCACAAAATGTTTTTTGTTCACCTTTTGTAATTAAAAGAAATTTACTTGTTAAGATCTGCAATGTTTGAGAAACCAGACAAGTGCTGGTGGAAAACAAGAATGGAGATAAATCTAAGTGAAACCTATTAGACTGCAGAAGACTTGAGACTGGGTTCAGGTTCACCTACCAGCAGAGCAACCACTACACAGCCAAACACACTGAAGAATGGCCTAGGCAAATTTCAAAATCAGACCAAAATCCAATTGAGAATCAGTGACAAATTTAAAAACTGATGTTCAGATACCACTAAAATATTGAAACAAAATTTAGTCTCTAGATGTGCAAAATTGGTAAACAACAGAAGACAGCTATAATTGTAGCAAAGCCTGGTTCTGCACAACAGACGTTTGCAGTAAAAAGTTTGTGGTTTGTGGGAAAACTATGGACAAAATAAATGAGCAAACCCATGGAACGACATCTTGAGAAATTAGAAACGTTTAAGTACACAAAGCTAAAAAGGAATTTGGTAAATCCCTTCAGTTCATGCATTACTGACCAACCTGAGCCAGTAGAAAAGGTTGGAGACGAAAGCCAGAGACAAGAAACAGCGTCACCCCAGATTTAATTAGAGGACCTTTGGCATTTTTCCAAAATGAAACAACGGGGAAACAGGAAACCCAATTACACCCTCAGAAATGTGTCAAGCAGGTTGCGAGTTCTACTACCACGCATTCCCAGTCTTCTGTAATGAACAGTTCTGGTTGCCAAAGGCACTGATGCTGGCTTCTTTCACAAAAGGTGTGAAGTGAAATCTCTGTGCTGTGAGAGCGAGACAGCAGCGCTCCCCGGGCTTCACAAGAGCAAAATAAACAGCGAAACGTCATGCTATCTGTGACAAACTTCACCATCTGCGCCTGCGGCGTGGAGAAGAGGCTGACCGCGAATCTACCCCACATGCTGCGGATCATGCTTTCTGCTAATAACGCCTTTAATTAATGTAAACATGTAATTAGGCAGGTGATGAGCGATATTAGCAGCCAATCACAAGGGGGGGCAGCTTAGACAAAAATCACTGTCAGGTCATTGAAAAATCCTCAATAACCTGCTGTGTGCACAGTATAATAGTCCCTTATCTTTTAATGGCACGTTGCATGCTGGGATAATGAGCAGCTGCCATTCAGGGGAGTTCAGTACAAATGTCATACTGATGAATGAAGAGGGCTGGGACTCGATGCTGACGCTAATGGGATGTTTGAGCTACATGTGCTCATCGCTGTTGACTTTTCTGTAGATCACAGCATCAACAGTGCACAACAATGTAGAAATAATAATAGAAACATAAAAATATATGTTCAATTAAACTTTTCAACAAATATTTGAACACTTTAAACTAATAATAAGTAATTTTGACAGGATATTACCCTAATATATAAATGAAAGGCCCAGCCTCTTGCTTTATACACCTAAACAGCCTAACATCACAGAGTATTACAGGTTGGTGACACAACATTGAGAGGACAAATACCAAAAAGAATAATGCTAATACTCTGTTATTTAAAACACATTTGAACAAATAAATGTGTCCAAATAAAGTCAGACAGATGAAAGATGCCACAGTGAACAAAAAACTTGAATCCCTCTGAGGAATGCAGCCCACTCTTACTTTGACTTGTATGTTCTGATATTTTTACACAAGTCATTACAATTCTTCAAAGGCTACAAAGTCAACAGGTTAGCAGATCAAATATCAAAGACACACAATTTAAAATTGGCATATTTTTCCCTCAAATCTACTTTCAAGTGGTTGGGATTGTCGCTCCAATGATGTCAGTTTGTGCAAACGTTAAGATATCTGACAAATGGTCTCACCTTTTACTTTATGATGTTTCAGTAAACAGAAGAGTTAATGATCAACTCATTGCCTGCGAGGTGCCCAGGTCAAACATGTCATCACCCCCTGCTGAGTCCTTTGTCTTTGGCATGAGGGATTTATGCAGACATGATGTTTGGTTTTCTCTATGTCCATTAAGGTCTCTGCTTTAGTCTCATCTGTCAGAAACACATGTTCTTCACGAAGTCTTGTAGATTTCTTAAAGGCTAAGGCTTGTTGTGTCTGAGAAAGAGATCTTGAGTGTTTTGTTATTTTTCTGAGCATTTTATGGTCTGACCTTGGAGTATACTTGCTTACATTTCCTCTCCTGGGTTGATTGGATGCTGTCTTAATGACTTTTGCTAATGATCCCTCTCTCTCTCTCTGTTCTGCAACTCAAGTACTTGAGTGCCACTTTTCTGCAACTTTTTACATGCATCTCTGCTCCAAAACATCTGAATCAAATGAATGGTCAATGACATCTGCTTTGCAAAACTTGCTGACATGCCAAAAAAGTAATTTAGCCATTTAATTCAGTTGTTTTAGAACCAGGATTCATAGCAATGCAGAACAGTGGCAGTCAAGGCCTGGAGAGGCTGACCCCTGTCTTCATAACCCATAACTGTATCTAGAAGATAATTGTTGATATGTTTCCTACTTGCCAAAAATGTGTTACCAGAACCCTGTGTGATCTGGACCAGCAAAACAACTTAACTTTCTGCATTTATGCATTTATAAAGACAATCATACTTCGTTCTCTGCTCTTCATTATGTTGCTGTAGATGAGCCACTCTGTCAAAAACTTTCTCCATCCTGAGTGTTAATATTCTTAAACTTTATGACCGCAAGCTGCAGATCCCAACCATCAAAGAGGTTTGAAGAGACCTGTGAAACCTGCAGCTTCAGGCTGAACTGTAACTTCACTGCAACAGGTTGTTACAGTGTCTTGCATCAACCAACTGGTGTCATTTCCCATCAAACAGTCACTGACAAAAAAACACCTCTCAGCTACTTTACAGTGGCTTCTGAGTCCCAACACAGATTGTGATTTTGTCACAAATTTAAAAGCAAACTCTGATGGTGAAAGTTCTCCTGCAAAGTTTGGCTTTAAATGTTACAACCAAAATTTAGTGATTTGTGTTTTCCTTGAAACCCCTCAAGCGTAATAATTAATTAATCATTCCTTTAGTAATTAATTTGGTTATTTTTTTCCCCCCTTTTTTTATTTTTCTCTCTTATTGTTGCTCAAAAACGTCTGGAAATATTTTCAGTTCACATTGGCGTTGGAAAAGCTCGTGTCAGTATACACAGATGTGATATAGTGATCTTTCCGCATGATAAAGTGTTGCAATCACTCATGACGTGCTGCAACTCCACGATGCAGAGCTGGAGGAAAAACCTGCTTTAATATTTTCCAAATGAGTGGAATTTAGTGTCGGGAGGGCAGCAGCTTACAAGGTTGATTCACAGCCTGTGATAAATGTAATCACTGTACGGATGGATTTACAGGTTACCTCGAGGTCACAGTGCCTCTCTCGCTCTGTTTGACACCAGAAAAAACATCTGGAACAGCCATCAGTGAAACGCTGGTTTCAAACAAGGAACCATAGGTCATTAAATAGGTCTATCAGGCTTTTGAAGAAGGAGTTTGATCAAAGGCGTGTGCAGTCGACTGTCTGGTTTCTTCCCCTGTAGGCTTTTCATCACATCACAAGGACAAGGAGAAGCCTTGGATGGGTAGGAACCCAACTTAGGTTAATTAAAGCAGCAAAACAAAGACAGCCGTCCCAGGTGG
>NW_006799978.1:0-43043 GCF_000485575.1 Poecilia formosa | reverse complement strand
TGTTCTGCAACTTTTTACATGCATCTCTGCTCCAAAACATCTGAATCAAATGAATGGTCAATGACATCTGCTTTGCAAAACTTGCTGACATGCCAAAAAAGTAATTTAGCCATTTAATTCAGTTGTTTTAAAACCAGGATTCATAGCAATACAGAACAGTGACAGTCAAGGCCTGGAGAGGCTGACCCCTGTCTTCATAACCCATAACTGTATCTAGAAGATAATTGTTGATATGTTTCCTACTTGCCAAAAATGTGTTACCAGATACCTGTATGATCTGGACCAGCAAAACAACTTAACTTTCTGCATTTATGCATTTATAAAGACAATCATACTTCGTTCTCTGCTCTTCATTATGTTGCTGTAGATGAGCCACTCTATCAAAAACTTTCTCCATCCTGAGTGTTAATATTCTTAAACTTTATGACCGCAAGCTGCAGATCCCAACCATCAAAGAGGTTTGAAGAGACCTGTGAAACCTGCAGCTTCAGGCTGAACTGTAACTTCACTGCAACAGGTTGTTACAGTGTCTTGCATCAACCAACTGGTGTCATTTCCCATCAAACATTCACTGACAAAAAAACACCTCTCAGCTACTTTACAGTGGCTTCTGAGTCCCAACACAGATTGTGATTTTGTCACAAATTTAAAAGCAAACTCTGATGGTGAAAGTTCTCCTGGAAAGTTTGGCTTTAAATGTTACAACCAAAATTTAGTGATTTGTGTTTTCCTTGAAACCCCTCAAGCGTAATAATTAATTAATCATTCCTTTAGTAATTAATTTGGTTATTTTTTTCCCCCCTTTTTTTATTTTTCTCTCTTATTGTTGCTCAAAAACGTCTGGAAATATTTTCAGTTCACATTGGCGTTGGAAAAGCTCGTGTCAGTATACACAGATGTGATATAGTGATCTTTCCGCATGATAAAGTGTTGCAATCACTCATGACGTGCTGCAACTCCACGATGCAGAGCTGGAGGAAAAACCTGCTTTAATATTTTCCAAATGAGTGGAACTTAGTGTCGGGAGGGCAGCAGCTTACAAGGTTGATTCACAGCCTGTGATAAATGTAATCACTGTACGGATGGATTTACAGGTTACCTCGAGGTCACAGTGCCTCTCTCGCTCTGTTTGACACCAGAAAAACATCTGGAACAGCCATCAGTGAAACGCTGGTTTCAAACAAGGAACCATAGGTCATTAAATAGGTCTATCAGGCTTTTGAAGAAGGAGTTTGATCAAAGGCGTGTGCAGTCGACTGTCTGGTTTCTTCCCCTGTAGGCTTTTCATCACATCACAAGGACAAGGAGAAGCCTTGGATGGGTAGGAACCCAACTTAGGTTAATTAAAGCAGCAAAACAAAGACAGCCGTCCCAGGTGGCACAAAAAAAAAACATGTTTCTGATACCCTGGAAAAGTGTCCACACCTCTTGAAACTTCTCACTTTCTGTTGCATCACAACTCCAAAAGTCACTGTAACCCAACAGAGGAAGGTAAATACATGTACTTTTCAAATCAAAACATTTTAATTTTTGGCAGAAATGTGACAAACTATGGGAAATGTATAAGGAATACTAATGCATTTCCTAGTGACTTATCCTGGTTAAAAATACCAACCATAAGAAT
The DNA here is from genome assembly GCF_000485575.1 of Poecilia formosa. Lineage (NCBI taxonomy): Eukaryota > Metazoa > Chordata > Actinopteri > Cyprinodontiformes > Poeciliidae > Poecilia > Poecilia formosa. Next base: position 41,419 of record NW_006799978.1, on the reverse strand, counting down.
TGATGAGTATAAAGAACTTTTCTCATTTTTCTTTTTAATATTACCTTTTACACTTTGTCTTATTAAATCTGAAACGGCTTCCTAAGACTGGACGATTTATGTTTTGTTTTTCCTCTTCTTTAATGTTTTCATTACTTTAAAATTGCAGGAGAATATATTGGTTTAGGATTGCAAGCCCACACCTTTTTACAACTTTTAATTTAAAAGGATTAATCTAAAGTAAATGATCTGAGCTCCTTGAGTTCCTCTCCTCTCTTTTTCATGCAAACTTATTGTCTCTGCTTTCCTCTAGAGAAACATGAAGCTCAGTCCAGTTGTGATCTTTCAACACAACCTTGACATTGTAATGAAGCTGTTTGTGACAAAGACAAACATAAATGCATGAACACTGTCCATTGGAAACTGTTAAGGTTAAAAATAAATGATTGTAAGATAAGAAGTTTGACCTTTGCAGTTTTTTAATATACTACATGTTGGAAGAGCTTTTCCTTCAACTCACAACATTATGATGTTTACATGGCTCCGTTTCTAAAGGTTACCTGCCACTAGAGTTATTGCAAGCTGTGGCTCCTGATGGCAAAAACACTGATTACTTCCTGTGCGACACCAGGTACCTGGGGCCACAAGTATTAATTCTGCGGTTACACTTTACCAGGTATTAATAAAGGAACACTTGAAGTGATATTGTTGCAAATGCATATAATTAATGTGTTTGCAAGAACTCCAAACAAGCTGGAAATAAAACATCTGAGAAAAAGTAAGACTTAAGTAGTTTCATATGAGTGAGAAGGAAGACATTTATTTGTATTCACACTTGTAAATTTTAAAGACTTTTAAAGATTTACATTCATACATCAATAAAAATGAGCATATGTGACCATTGCCACACATTTTTGGAAGTATCTTGGTAATAACAGTGTAGTTTGTGGCCTCACCTTCTAATACATAGTAAAATTCATAATGGGTTTTATCATGGTGAGCTGGTCAGGTATTGCTACGGAAACCTCTAAAATACGACACGTCCACCTTCAGGTTTATGGTAAACATTTTCAGGGCAAAATATTCATCATTCCCCATAAAAACTAACACTTGTGCAATGTCTTTCTGGTCATGCAAGCCTGAACTCTGAAAACAAAAGCAGCTAGAGCCTGGTTATGGTCCTGTGTTGACATTTTAATGTTTTGGAGACTTCATTTAGCATCTTGTGGTCAAGATGTCAAGGTGAACTTGCTTGGATAGCCCTTACCAGACAATCAAGCTTCTAAAGTCTTTGTGTGAGATCTGAGCATTTGGAAGTTTACAGCTATGAGAAATATAAATCAGTGTGTAATATTAATATAACTTTCTATTTAATAATTTATTGTATTAAACATTTTATTAAACTATTATTTGCCACACAGCCTGGGGAAAAAAGAACATTTTCACTTAGATGAAGGAAAACTTCAAAACAAAATGTGAAACTCAGCAAAGTCATATGTCAGCAACTTGATCCATTCAGGCATTTTAAGGGGTTTTAACACAACTTGTTCAAATTGCGTGCCAGAAAGACAGGAAGGTTCTAGACGAGAGCCTTAAGGTGTTGATTCAGAAGAAGATTTAGTGTCTCTTTCGCTGCTCAATAAGTCCTCAGATTAGATGTGACAAACATTTTTAAGGGGATGTTGCTGCTCAAATGATGGCATTTGCAATGAAAAATGTAAATGAAAATATGGAAGTAAAAAGCTTTTATATTTAAATGCTTTCAAAAACAACAACAAAAGGCGATCCATGTTGTGATGCTCCTCCTAACCATCAACCCAATGTACAACAGAGACGTTTCTAGACTCTCCAGATATTCTGCATGTAGCTTGATGACCAGAAGCCCTTTAGACTCACTAACATCCTTCTTCAAAGTCCTGCACATCCACCATACGTTTAGCATTCTGACAGATGTGACATTTTAGCAATCGATTCCCTGCTCGGCACCCTGTTTATCTGCAGCCAGAGCACTTCACAGTATTGATGATAAGAATGCAGAGAGCTCTAATCTGCTGCTTTGACTTGATTGTTCTTAATAATCTTCTGTTGTGAATCTTTTCAGTCACAAAGACAATCAATGTGCATGGCTCATTGTTTTGGGACTTCTCCATTAGCATAACCATTGACATTAAATGAAAACAATCACTAAAGATTTATTTTTGCCTGGATTCTGATTTTATTTCCAACAATTTTAGCTGTTTGAATTACACAGCACCTGATGAAAAAAAAAAAAAAAAACATTGTGAATAAAAAACTTTCCATATTCCCTATTTCCATCTGTCTTGATCTTCAGAGAACTTAATTTCAATGTTTTGAACCCACTTCAAGAATCGGTTTGAGGTTTTAGATTGCAGCCACACTTAAGTGTGATAAGAGGGCTTGAATGCATCAACACAAGCCAGACCCCTCTCAGCTCTGGCTGAAAGGCTTCCTAAAGGACACTGGGCTGCTTGAACCATAAGAAAATGCACTTGGGAATATCTGAAGTGTGCACAGAAGAGACAAGAGGTAAAGGATTTAAGAGGCCAAGCTTTATGTGAACACAGTGTTTCCTCTACTATCCTAAAGACTGTTGAATCTGTGGAAAAAATGAGGAGTTTGGTAGCAGTAAAATAAAACTTTTATTTAAAACATGACACAACATCTTATATTAAGAAAATAACTTTCAGTTTAGGCTGCGTGCTCATAAACAAGCCACACCCGTCAACCTAACTTACTGGCTATTCATAATTTACCATCTGGTAAAACAAGTATAACCATAAGTTTTAATCTCAGGAAACCAAGGAACTCAAATATCTAGTGACAGTTGGGACAGAAACTTCTCGATGGCTACAACAGCAACATTTTATATTTACTGAGATTGTCTTTGCAATATATTCAAGTTGCTTGGCTAATTTGAATGTAAGTTATAAACAAAGGAAGTAGGGGGTTGTAATTTTCTCAGAGCTCTGCAAATCAGAATATCGAATGCCTGAATTCAAGTGTGTGCATATCGGCAAGGTTTCAGTGGTTTTGCCTTCATCAAAATAAAAATATGCAGGTGCCTCTGGCAGTATTAGCTTTCTTACACATGAGAACTCGAGACCTGAATACAGCTGTATTTGTATGGAGAATGCTTGAATTCATATTGTTTCCGCTGTCTGGAGGAGAGCTGCATGTAATTTTTTCCTCAGGCATATGCTGCAGATATGTCTGCAGAGTTAGGCTCTGAAAGATGTGTCTGATGTTAATGATGGACAATTGTTTCATAGTTTTTCCCCCCATTAGTCAATTCTGCAAAAGTCTTCCGTGCAACAGACCTACATTGTGTTGCTCTGCCCATGAATTTCCAGTGAATGCCTCATTGTTTGCCCTCTCAATACGTTGATTAGTCCAATTTAATTTGGTGGATTTATTATTGGGCTCTGCTGAAGCCCAACAGCAAATGGTGATGACAGGAGTTGGTTCAGAGACATAAGCATCTATAACACACACACGCACGCGTGCACACACTCACATTGATGTACACTGCACTTGTGTTTGTCAGTCCATGCAGTATGCTCCAACAGCTGCTTGTGTGTTTATTTTCTGTCTGTGTCATGATAAACACAATAGTCTCCCATGAATCTTTCTTTCTAAACCTCAGCAGCATTCAGTCCAAGACCCCTCATTACCTTTACCATTAATTCTCACAGGCTTCTATGAAATGTCATAGCTGAGTTCATTACTTTTATAGTCATAAATAAATCTTATAATGAAAATAATATCTTGTAAGAGAAGGAAAGTACCAACTTTTGACCTCTGGCAGCTGTTCCTTCCACAAGTATATGTATAATTCATCTTAAACTTTTAAACATTTTAGTGCAGTTTATGTGATGACACAAATGAAATTGACCAAATAAAATCCCTACATTTAAGTGTGTGGATGTTTGTTGGTAGAGCATCACTGTGCTTTTTCCATTTCTAGGTTGGTGGATTGAACAGAGCACTATAAAATGTTTAATGCTGGTTTTATAACATAAATTTGTTCTCTAACATTCTCTAACAAACCTCTGAGACCTTCAGAGAACAGTTGCATTTATACTAAGATTAAATCACACACAGGTGAGCCTACATCATTTCCCCCGGTAGTTGCACAGAGTTTTATTTGTAGGTAATAATGTAAAGATATCAGAAGACAAATACAGACTTATTTAAATGAGTAAGCTATTTCAAAAACAATGTAGAATTTGTTTTTCCTCTTCTAAATTGTTCACATCTTTTTGTTGCTCAGCCATATCCAATCAAATTAATCATAGTCTGTAAATGCTTCTGGCATTTGGGATATATTGGGACAATGCAAAAACAAAACAAGAGCAAAACCTTTTACTAAATATATTGTCAAGGCAGTCAAATGATAATTATTAACCCCTGTTTTTGTAAAGCTAATTACTCACTGGGCCAGCAGAAAATCCTAAAGAAATCAAGTATTTTCTCAGTTTCTATGGAAACATTGTGAGGAGTTGTTTACTCTTGCTTTGGTGCTGCATTAAGACCTTCTCCATACAATGAGGAACCTTTTGCAAAACAGAGTTTTTGTTCTCTATTTTAAAACAGATTTCTACCACTGCAGACTGGGCAACGCCGGCTTGATGCCAAATCTGATTTAAGTATGATGCTAATCCATAAATTAATTGTGAATGTAAACAAAGTGGCTCAGTTGGCTACGATCAAAACAACAGGAAAACACATTGCTTTGATAGAATAGAAACATATTTTTTGTCCCAAAGTGGTGAAATTCAGCGATTCCAACAAGAATAAAGGAAAATAGAAGCATGGATATTCAAACTAAGGTAAAAATAAAAATATGTTTTAAAACAGAAAAATAAGAATAACAGATGGTACAGGTGGACAAATTTACAACATAAAATAATACCGTAGTTCTTTTAAAAAAGCACACTGAAAGAAATGTACAACTGAGTAGGCTCAAAAAATATAACATGTACATGTATATTTTGTGCAAAACAAACTATTTCCAAGAAATGAGAAAATATGTGCATAATTTGCATAATGGCCTGATCTTATGTCTCCCATTTTCCATAAATTCTTGAACTGCTAGAGTTTTGGTTGTTATTTAAAATTGGCACAGTGGCTTACTGTTTTTAATGATTCAACGACTGATCATAGCAACATGACTTTACCAACAAACATCCTGACGCTACATGAAGAGCAAATCTATAGTAATGAGACAACAACATACCAGCAGATAGTTTACCAAAGGTCAGGACAGACGTGACGGCATGTTGGAGGAGGACAGCCTTTTGTCTCCTTTGTCGTTCCTCCATCTTGTTGGCCTTTCCTTTGTAGCTGCCTCCATTGATGATGCTGTAAACAGCTTCATTATGGCTGCAGTTCTCTGTGGCTGTTGTAACACAGAGGCCTGATTTTTATGGCTGGATGTAAAACACTCTAATCAGCCTATCTGTGCATCCAAGCTGTTCAAAATGTAATTTGAAATCTGATCACTATCCTAAATTAAACAGAGCAAAATGAGTTTTTTCAGCCCAATTTCTTCCTAGAAAACGTTTTAAAGTTTTCTGACCCGAAGGACATAAGTACTTTCTTTGCATTTCAATCCAGTTGATCAGAGGAAAACAAAAATATTTGGTTGCAGTTAGAAATCTGGCGCTGCTTCAGATTCACAACTGCTGCTTTTCTCTACATAAGCAGTGACCTTCAGCCACTTTTACTGCACTGAGCAGTTATACTTTTATGAACATAAAAATGAATTAATCAGTATTATTTAGGTTCTTTTAGGTCCCTACCCCAGAAGCAATCATACTTTATGATCTCCCTTCTTCCTGTCTTTACAGTTTCAAACACAACACTTGAGGAAACATCTTGACATGTTTGGAAATCTAAACCTGCCATTTCCACTCACTTCCCACTCAGACAGTTAAATCTTGTTTGTCCTCTTTCCTTTAATAACTGGGGTTATGTATCTTTCTCTAGTTGTAGCTGTTCTACTTCCAGTTGTATTGAAACCTTTGGCAGACCATCTTAACCAAAATAACTGTCCTATTGTTGATCTACCTTTACGTTTATGATTTCTTGACTTTTGCCCCTCAGAATTATTTTTATGAACAATCTTCTGAACAATGGCAATGGTCGCTGACTCAGGAACAGTTTTAGCATGTCTTTTTAATAGACTTATTCTCTCATTTCATCCTCAAAGAAATTAAAATCAGTTTGAGTGATTGGCTCTTCACATGCCACATTTAAATTGTTTTTCTCAGTGTTCACAGCTGAAACATTTTAAAAGACAAGTTCCAGCAGCTGCCAGTGGCGTTCCTGAGGGATCTGTCTTTGGTCTCTTTATGTTTATTGTCCATCTTCTACATTTAGGAGCCATTTTTGGCTAACAGAATTATTCTTATGCTGATGTCACCCTGCTGCACACATCTACTGAACGTACTTCCACTCTCCCACCTTATTAAATAAACCATGAATGTCTTTTAACATCGTAAGCTAGATAAAACATGGGTTTTTAACATGGGAACTAAATCTATCTGAGAGCGATGAACTTATGTGTCATTTCTTGTGTTTAGAAGTTAGAAAGCAGATTTAGTTCATATTGGAAGGTTGAGCTCATCTCTTACATTTACATGTACTGCTATTATATAATGCTCTGGTTACATCTCAGACTGATGACTGCTAATCTATTCTCTCTGGTTTGGTACTTAATATTTTTCACAGACAGAGAACACAACTAGCAGAGTATTTACCCAGTTGACATGTCAGTGGGGCCCCATACACATTTTACTCTGAATAGTCACTAACTGGGTGACAACAGGGTTCTTGTATGCAACATACTTGTGTTAACCAGATAAATCATTTCAGAAAAACCAGTTAGGTTCTGTGTAGCTCTGACTTAAGTCTGAAACTGGTATTATGAAAATATCCTAGTATTGTGTAATAACTGTAGCACTTTTTCACCAAGGGTTGACGTGCATCAACCTGTTCAACCAGTTAACCATCATATTGCCTGTGTACGTTCTCATCTCGGGCCCATTTGTCCAGAACATTTTTGATCAATATTGGCCCCATATATATATATTTTTTCCCCTCCAGTCTTCCAGTAACTTTACAGGCTTCCTGTAAAATCCCACATTGATTTTGAGGTTTTTCTTCTTACTTTCAAATCTTTCCATAAGCACCCATCCTTATTTGTGATTTTCTGCACATCGTTTCCAGCACAAGCCTTTTGAGATCCATCTCCACATCTTCTCTCTCTGTTTCACCTGCTCTCCTGGTTTTCCTGGGTTTCAGAGCTTTCAGTCAAATAGCAACTTGTTCTTGAAACTCTCCAGGATCTGACTCTCAGCCATATCTCCATACCTGCAGTATGCAGCCTTTTCCTGCATATTGTGATCCCATCTTTTAATTGTTATAAGCTTTCATTTAGGGTCTCAAATGTTACCTTTAAAAGGATTATCATCATTATTTAATCTACAAAGAATAACAAGAAAATGTGATCTGATGAGAGTTTGTGTTGCTCTTTGCCTGATGCATTTTTAAACCAATAAACATCCCAACTAGTTTAGTTTGTTTTGACCAAGTAATTCATTTTTCATTAGCAAACATAAATCTGGATGGGAGAGTTATGTTCTCCTGTTCTCTCCAGTGAACTAAAAACTGTTACTTTGACATCAAAGTGTTAAAGTTCAGTTCACCTTCCTTTTGTAACTTACTTAAAATCAGACCTGTTTGTCGGCACTTCGCCTTGACCCTGAAAAGCTGACATTTCAAGTTTGAGAATTAACAAATTCTTGCTTCAAACTTTCTTATCAGGACCAGATAAAGGATTTAGGGGGGGCTTTAAGAAGTCTCCTTACAGGTTGAGGAGAGACTTTGATCTGTTTGATCAGGACACATTCTGAGCTTAGCTTTTTAAGCTGACATATTTTTTTTGCTAATGCCTCAGTTTGAAATCTGCACCAAGATAAAGCGTTTCAAATACAGCCTTCAAGTCTTGCCAATTATCTTCTCTACAATGAAGGCTCCTCTCTGTGTCCTTGTGTCTCGGTCTGCCATCTGTGCCTCCATTCCTTTTTCTTTGCTGTGCAACAAAATCAGAAAAACATTAAGATGTGAAATGGAATCCAATGTAATTAACCAGTTGGTGCAGATGCTTAATTTAAAAAAAAAAAAAAACTCAGACCCTGAACAAATTAAAAATTGATTCAGAAATGCATGGATGCAGTATCAACTGTTGTTAATTTTAGCTCCTGAAAATAAGGAGAAGACGATAAAACAAACATCTTCCCAACACTCACGTATTACCATAACCTTACATTTGCATTCTTTAACCTAAACTCTTGCTTACGGTTAATGGTATGTGGTTGCATGAACTGATTTATGTTCATAGTATTTAAAACAATATCAAGGAGGATAAAGGAAAATAAAATAACTGAGAAAATGACTAAAACAGATAAATGGATCAATAAATAGAATGATAGGTGGAGAGAACGATTTAATCTTCAATCTAGAGCCCCTTCAGAGATTTTCACCTTAAACCTCAAACATTCCAATCCCTTTACTGTGGTGTTGAATACAGATTCAAGTCAGATCACAATGAGATCTCAGACCACAATACAAGATAAAAATGTCCAAAATATCCAACTTATAAGCTATAAACAAGTGGTGCCTCACAAATGTGCTACTTGAATAATGTTCAAAGTAAATACACGTGAAAAGCTTGTGGAAAACCTTCTGCACAGATGAAGACACTGCAGCCGAAAAATAAGTGTCAACATCTTATTAAATACTTATGGATTAACATTGGTATTTGTAAGACACCAAATCCATGCAAATGTGAAGGTCAACTTCAGATCATAAATATAGGTGAGAGTGAATTCACCTGTGCAGCTTAGGACAGCAAAGAGCTGCCAAACAGACATATTGTGTTTTTAGTTTTTCTTTATCACAAAAACAACCTATTTAAATCATATTTTATTACAAAAACAATCCAATACCTTATATTCATTCACATTTGTACTCATCTTTCATCTTACTATTCCACTGTTTGAGCTTTTCTACATCCACATAAACCCCACAGACTCTCCTGACTAGAAACCAAAAGAAGAGTCCCTCACCACTGAGGCACCACACCCACCCGCTCTGACCAAAGCTAACGATGCAGGCTGCTAACAAGTCATACCTCCCTTTCATCTTGAGGCCTTGGGCTGGGGGGTGGGGATACGGTGAGCTTTTTGGATTTTGGGGGGAAAACACTTTGGTATGTGTATGTGGATGGATTGTGAGAGGCTCAGGCACCCTGGCTCGCTTCCGCTGACAGTCATGAAATATGTATGGACACCATGACTCCGGCGAGCCATAATTGATCAGGGTTAGCATTAACCATCCCAGTTCGGCTGCACCTGCGAACCCTGCCCCCACCCCCGTTCACCATCCCAGCCCCCACCTTTAACGAGCCGCAGCGATCAGACAGACAGAGCGAGGAGGACGGAGATGAAGGGGGGAGACACACCCAGGAGCTCAGTGACAGCCACAGTAATTATTTTCTGTCAGCTGTTACGCTTCTGTCATTAGCATACTGTTGGGCTGATTTTCTACATTTAGGCTCCACTTCAGCAGCCTGAATTCACGAGTAAACATTAAGTACACCACTTACTGCATGGCAATGCCACTGATGCTAAAAATAAATTAATCTTGGACTCTTTCTGCAGCCACACCCTTCTATCTGCACCTATTAAGCAAACTGTAGATGACACAAGCATAAGTTTAATTTGAATAAATATAAGACAGTTACCTCACAGTTTTCACCCTTGACTGGTTTTAAATTAAACTGAGATTAATCCATAAAAACAGGGAATATTTGCAGCCACATAAAAATAAAAGATAAGCCTAGGAAAGCCGTAAAGACCAATAAACCCAAATGCATAATGTGCCTCTTAAAATGATTCATCCACGTGTTTGAACATAATAATATACAGTATTGACATTTAAAAGTTAACTTAAAGAATCTCTGACTGTGGTTCAGCTAAGTGATGGAGACAATTTCCTAGTACAGACCAGGACTCCTCAGGAGAGAGTCTGGAAAGGAGAAATCAATGATCAGTGGAGCGAAAGGATCGGTGATTTCTCTTTGAGTTAACCTGCAGGCTCATCAAATGCTCTGTGCAGGAACAGTTATTGTACCAGTGAGGGGGTGCGATTTGTTGGGCCGTGGGGTTGTCAAACAGAACGATACGGCGCCGTTCTGTGAGTTTTCGTACTTTTTAAAAGACGTTTTGTATTTGCAGCTCAACCAAAAACATTATTTAACTGGTCTCTTGTGCAGGATGTGAAACAAAAAATGGTGAAATGCATGACGAGGTTTATTTTCAACAGAAAACCAGCAGTGAAATTAGGAGTAAAATAAATCCTCTTTCTATTCTAATTCAGTGGTTCCTTATTTGTGTGGTGCAGATTCTTCAAATGTAATGCTGGGTGTGTGGAGACACAGCGGGGGATGGTACGGCCAGGAGTGAGTGCAACACATTCAGACAGCTGCTGGATATTGATCGGTTTAGAAATTATTAAATCCCCAAGAGTCAGGAAAAGCTGTCAGGCTGAATAATAAACATAAATAAGATCCATAATTATTACTGTGTTGAAACTGACGGCGAAAAGTGATTATTTTGAATCATTATTGTAAAAGAAAGGAAGTATTCGACAGAGACCACTTGTGGTTTTATTTTTTTTTTAGATTTTCAAAGGTTTTGATCCCAGTGGGCCAAATGATTTGTAGACTCTGTTTCTGTGCCTTCACCTCTAAGATACAATCTTCTTCCTCTCACACACTTTTTAAATTTTATGTTTTATTTCCACAACTAAATTCCTCAGATCATGAAACTCATTTTAATATCAGACAGATGTAAGATAATCTGAGTAAATGTCAGACGCTGTTTTCAGATGAGTATTATATATATATATTATATATTGAGGGACAAATCTACCCAACTCAACCTGGCTGAAGGAGGGTTTTGGTCTCTAAGACTAACAACGTGCCACTCAACCAACCTGGGTGTGAAAATGTGGATTAATTCCAGTAAGATGAGATATGTTTGGATTTTTTCCCCTCAATAAAACATCATTTTAAAACTGCTGTTACTTTTGTTTGATGATCTAAAACATTTATGTGTGACAAAAAAACAAAAATAGAAAAAACTGTAAGTTGGGAAGTACTTTTTTTTACAGTACTGTACATGATTGAATAAAAAACTCAACTGATGGATGAAAAATGACCTTGTATGCAAGTCTTTGTTCCACAGTTAGTCATAGTAGGTGGCCCAGTATTAATATTAGTGGAAGGTTCTCTCTCCAGACTGGAGACTGGTGCAAAAGGGACAACCATCCGAAACATGAAGAATGGTTTTCAGTTCAAAGCATATGTGCTTGAATGTCCCAGTCAAAGTTCAAACCTCGGTGCAATTGAGAATTTCTGGCTTGAAAGCTGATATTTACAGATGCTCAAATCACCATCCAGATTAACTAATTTTGCTAAGACGAATGTGCAAAAATGTCAGTTTCTAGATGTGCAAAGCTGGTAGAAATTCCCCAAACTCTGGTAGCTGTAGTTGAAGCAAAATATTCTTCTTCAAAATTTTGTGTTGGTCTACAACATGAAATCCCATTGCGGTTTATGGTTATTAGAGGTGTTAACACTTTAGACTTTCTCGATTGTTCAAATTGTAATTCATTTTTTGGTGTTGATTTAATTCTTCCAAGGCTTCCCAGTGTCACAGATTGTCTTTTTTTGGATTCATGGGGGACCTCAAGGCAGTTTCATCTGCTTAATGTTGATGATAACCTTCTGTCCTCTCTATTTTGATGATGTTAAGATGACATGTCGGCTCCTTTAACCCTGGGGAAATTGTTCTTACCTGGACATTGGATTCCTTTGTCTCTACCTGAAGCAGAGGAGGTCAAGTATGTTGGTGTGTCGGTGATGAACTCAGACAGGATGGAGCAGAAGGTTAATGGAAGGCTGGGGTCTTTCTCATGAATATGCTGCTCCAGTCTTTGAAAGAAGTGTGCGTGGCCAAAAAGCAGAGCTTTTAAATTACTGATCAGTCACATCCCAGATCGTCATGGATAAGCAGTTTAGATGAACTTCCTTTGGATAAGCTCTGTCATCCATGGGCAGATCTGAGCTGATCCTCTTACCAAATTAGGATACACAGAGACTCTTCTCTTTAGAGGCTTTGGTTAAACAGCAGAATAATGAACAGGATGGATAAACAACTTATAAATCAAATTCAATCATAATCATCAATTGAAGCAATTTTATGACAAATAAAAGCTCATGTATGGCATCAAGATCAACTTAAGAGGACAATTAAAACAAGTTTTGCCAAGAACCTGTCAACATGAAACCTTTTGCTCTTCATAATGTTGAGTGGCAGAGTTTATGTTATTGTGAGCAAATTTTGGAGTTATCTGTAGAGCCCTTGATAACAGCAACAATCAGTTTCAGTCCCAGATCCAAGTCTCCTCTCCCACTGAACCATCTGCTCTCTGACATTGCAGCACTTGATTGTGTGTTCAGCAAACTAATCCGCTGATTTTCTGAGTGAGTCTTTCAGATGTTGTGGTGCACTTCACGGTGCTGTCTGATTGCAAACTGATTACAGGCTCAGTTTTTCTCACTCTTTTTGTTTATTAGTATTCCGGAGATTAGAGGCCATCACCATGTGCATCCAGTCCTCTCATTTCAGCTCCTCATCCGTGAAATAAAACTTATTAAAAGACTGATCGCTGCATACAAATTGTGTGCTTTTTGATGACAAATGGGGTGAAGCTATTAGAGATAAGTTCAGATTTATCCACATGAAGAAGTTGCCGCTGAAAATAATTAGGTGGCAAAATATGTATGAGCTCCAGATAAATAGAATTTAACAGACTGCTTAAAACGTATGGTGTTCCTTTCCTTTCTCTCTGTAGCTGCTGAACCATGCAGGAAAGCTGACAGACTTCCAGTGACAGAAAAGTCACCAAAAGAGATGAATAAGTAGAGGTTAAACATGCTAATATTGACCAATGCCGTAAAGAAACACTGGAAGTAAAGCAACACCACTGCAATGATAAATGATGCATGATTTTATGTTGTCAGTATTAAGGCTCCCTCATACTCGGGTGTACTGTGCACTTTCTGTGAGACTGCGTTCACTGACCATGGATGGTAGATATGTCATAGTCAATGGTCCTGATACATTCACGAGACAAAGTCCTTAATTTCCCACAATCCAAACGGATTGTGGGAAATCCGTTTGGATTCCATAACTAAGATCACTTAGTTATGGAAGTGATCTTTTAATTGTTCAGAGAAGCCAAATACTTTGAGGTCAGAGAAGAACCAAAACTACGGTGCTAGGAGTCAACTCGACTTACCCAAAGACCACTGTCCACACAGTCAAGCATAGAGGTGGAAGCTTTATGCCTTGGGCCTGTTTTTGTGAAAAAAGGGCAGAGGTCAAATTCACCTCAATGCTACAAAATGCTGGATGAGGATCTTATTTGATGGGTTTTCCATGTATTCATTTATTGAGCATCCTCATTTCTAATCTCCTACTTACAAACTCTCACTGGCATCAAAGGTTAGGGGTTTATTGTCTGTCTGTTAATATTCTCTGCTGGTGACTGATGCACCCAAACCTCTGCTGCGTGTTGCTAACACTTGTAAAGGAGTCGTCCTCGTCAAAACGGCCTGCTTGGACCACAGAATGGTTGGACTTGTTTCCATGGGACACGGTTTTAAATTTAGCTCAGACTGTCTCAGGATTATGTTTTCCTTCTGTCATTGTTTGTTGAAAACAGCACAAAACTGGTTGATTAACATGCCACTGCTCTTTTAAACGTATTGTCATATAACAGGAAATGGACACAAATGCTTGAGGCCATCAGTGCAGAAGCACACAGACGGGCCCATTGTGTTCTGTAATGACTTGATGTGCCACAGCGACGCCATCTGAATGTCATTGTCTCAAAGGATACTGGGCAACCTACGCATCTCTGACCTACATCTCCCCTTTCATGCCAGGAAGATGCACAACAGTGAAGGTGCATTGAATAATGTAGGAACGCATTGTTTGAAAGGCATGGCGCTGCTGGAAAGGTCACAGAGGTGAACAAAACAACAAGTGAGTGGTTCAGGTCCGGTGGGTTTTGTGAAGGTAAGAAAAAAAATGACGGTGGCTGATATTCAGTTAGTTATGGAACGATGAATGAATCACCAAATGTAGAGACGGTTTTCCTGAAATTTCTGTTGCATTCTAGGGCATATTTCCCTCTACCCATTGTCCAGTTTTGACATTTCATTGACCCATGTCTCATTAAGAATTCACCGTCTTTCACCATTCTTCCTCCCTCCGCGGAGGCTGAGCACTAAATTGCCGCAGGGGCGTTGAAGAGTCGGCGTGTCTTAATGGGGGACATGAGTGGGTGGTCTGCACTCTGAGAGCCTTCTGCAGCCGCTTACCTTCCTATAATGACTCACTCAGCTCAACGCCGTCTTTCTTCTGCTCTTTGGTGGGTTTTTAGGCCCGGAAGTGAACAATGCTGAAGAAAAAGGCAAAAATTGGGCTTTTAGTTTTCTTGCTACTTCTGCATTAAATATGAACTAATATTATTTTGTCAATGTTCTCATAGCTGCATGTAGGTGATTTTTAAATGAAGATAGAAATGACGTTTCAATGTTCATAATGAAAGCTTCTCAGTTGAGATAAACATTTTGATGTGAACATTTAAATACAATTCTAAAAATTAGTTCTTAAATCTTTTCTGAGTTTAAGGAAACACAAGAAAACAAGTGTAGAAATGTTGTAATCTTGATTTTGTAGCTTGCAATTGTTTTGTGCCAGACTCTTTAGGTGTTTCTCAATTTTTAAAACTGTTTTTTTGTATTGCTTCGGCACTGGTTCACTTAGAAATCACAATAAAATCCATGGACTTAATTATTTTTTAAATATTTACATTTTGTTTATTAACAATATTTTTAGACCTGCTTAGAGCTTTTGTGTTAAAAAAAATTCAAGCACCAAAACCTAGATCTAAATTAACAGTAACGTGGTTGAAAAACATTCAGGTAAGAGAACTTTTCAGGGAAATATGGCAACATACAGCCAAAGAAACCGCATCATTCACTAAACCTCGCTGGTGGAAGAGGCAATAGAGCTTGAGAAGCTCAGTGGTTATGGTCAGACTGAGGAAAACCTTTGTGGTTGGTCGAAAATCCAAGCTGATTTAAGACAGATGGAAATCTAAAGCACTGCAGAACTCAAATGCTCTGTTAAGATCAGTGGTCATGATTCAACACTTAGAAAGAGACTGGACAAAAATATAGAGAGTTCTGAGGTTATAAAAATAAAAGGAATCAAATTTACTGACAAATATCTTGATGATTGACAGGACTTTGGAAAAATATGTAGTTGACTGACAAGACAAACCTTTTGGAAGGTTTATGTCTCGTTACATCTGATGTAAAACTTACAGCATATCAGAAAAAAGTCCTAACACGAGTCAAACATGGTTTTGAGAGTGTAATGATCTGGTCCTGCTTTGCTTGTTTAGAACAGAAACGCCAATTAATAATAATTGCTGGAACCATAAATTATTTTCTTTAGCAGAAAATCCTGAAGGAGAATGTCCTGGTATGAATTCATTACTTTAATCTCATATTCATTTAGGCTATGGAGCAGGACAATAGTTCAGAGCACATCAGCAACTTCACTTCTAAAAGGAATAAGAAGCAAAACAGAATGAAGGCTTTACAGCAGCCTAGTCAAAGTATGCATGCAAATCTGGGAATCTGAAAAACATGCGGTGGCATGACCTTAAGCAATCATTTCCTTCTGAAAACCAATCTAGCTGATTTAAATAATTCTGCAAAGACAAGTGGGTCTTAATTTCTCTGCAGCAATGTAAAAAACTTATTGTTGGCACAACCAGTTATTACATTTAGGGGGTAATTACTTTTCACATAGAGAAATAAAATTTGGATTTCAAAACCGTTTTTTTTTTTTGTATTGTATGATAAAACATACTTTATCTGAAACTGTTGAAAGAGAAGGAATGAGTAAGGAGGCAAATACATTTTCTCTGGACTGCAGCATATTTGTTAATTAAAGTGGCAATAATTGTGAATCACCTGTCAGAGAGCCTGTGTTTTACTTAATACGTAACACATCCCTGTTGTCCTGTGTCAATGTGCTAAACACTGTTTACTTCCACAAATAGCAACAGGCTCATTTCAGGCTAACATGCAATTATACAGCGAATTGGTTGGATAAGCTGGTTGTTTGCTGCACTCCACGGGGTTTGGTGAGTCTGCACAGAGAAGTCGTCTTTATACAAAAGTTTGGTTTTAGTTTTAAAAGCTGCTTTTGAGGCAAACAAAGTCTTGTTTATCACAGCAGAAATCTATAAATTTCTCCTAATTCTGTATCATATTAATACGGTTTTGAGGTTATTTCTCTTCATTTAAATTTAGAATGACAAATGGTTAATTTGAAAGAAAAGATAGGTTTTAATTATTTAAATGATTAAATTACCATTTTCTAAGGGCGATTTTTAAAGCATGTGTTAAAACGTGTGGTAAAACGGGAAATGCTGGCAATAATTTTAGCTTAAGGTTCCTTCCTAAAGCTTTTAGTTTTGTCTGTTTATGAGAAAAAATAATTAATGTTTCTATTAACTTCCAATGCAAGTTTAATTATTTATAAGCTTTTAATTTGTAGTGTTTTTAATTTTTTAATTTTTAGGAAAATCTGAGACTTTCACCCATTTTGGAAACTTTCCCTCTCCTCCCACTCCAGACCTCTTTTGGTGAAGATCAACGACACAAACATGTTGGAAATGAAGGGCAGGCTCTTTCTGTAGTTCCATTTATATGTTAATCTGTCGGTGGACCTTGGCTTGGATTTGAATGATTCCAGCATAAGGTTTGGTGATGTATTCTGCTCGACATTTCCTGACAGCGCTTGAAAAGCCTATACATCCTCATGGTGTCAAAGCAATCTATCATTTGCGTGGTTTGGCTCCACGTCGGGCCTCTTGAATCCATAACTGTTCCATTTAGTTCAAAGTCTAGTGAAATGTCGGTCGAATGTAGAGCAGAAAGGCAAGCTGAGGTTACCTTTCATCATAAATCTAGAAGACAAAGTAGGAATTTGACTTTGTATGACCGACTCTGCTTTCCTTCCATGACTGTTTGCAAACTTATGGTGGCAAACGTTCGAAGGAGAAAAAATCGAGGCTTTTCAAACATGAATGATGAACCTTCACAGCTGTTAAAAGTAATAGGGAGAGCTGAGTGATGGATTGAAGCTGGAGTCTTTGTTTTTACAATGTTGCATAAATAGAAAAAGATTTTGTTAGACAGCATCTGTTCATTCTGATAAAAGGCTTGATGTAAACTTACGATGATGCATCTTGAAGTTTTTCAAAATTATCCACCTTACTTGGAACCATTTCAATTCAAAAATATTTTATTAATCCCAGAGATAAATTAATTATTACTTATACAATTTTCTTCTAAGACTTGTTATAGAAGCTGATGGCTGTGGGGAGGAAGGATCTCCGGTATGTATTACAGTGTTTCTGAAGAAGCTTGTAAATGAAGACACTCTTTTGTTTTATGAAGTTTTTATGTAAAATTGCTGACAGACTAGTTTTTATGTAAAATTCTTCTTTGCATCATCATCTTCTGCAGTCATCCCCAGAACAGAACTGAGTTTTTTATCAGGTTGGTGAGGCTTTTTAGTTCCTGGGTCTGATGTTGCTGCCCCAACAGATGATGGCAGAGGAGATTACGTCTGCCATCAACAGACTTCTAGAAAATCTGAAGAATCTTCCTGCAAACATGGAAGGACTTAAACTTCCTCAAAAAGTTCAGTCTGCTCTGTGCTTTCTTATAGACGGCTTCACAGTTTAGTCTCCAGTTCAGTCTGTTTTCAAGATGAACACCACCGAGGTATTTATAGTTCTCCACCACCTCCACTTCTCCTTTGTTTTGTTCACATTTAAAATGAGATGATTGTTTCCATATCACACCATAAAGCGGTCCACCAGCTCAATATACTCCGATATTTGTCTCTCTCTGCTCCAGCCGATGACTATAGAGGCTTCTGAGTATTTCTGCATATGACATGAGTCTGTTTTGTACTTCAAGTCTGAGGTGTACAGAGTGAAAAGGAAATGGTGAGAGTACCAGCCCCTGTGGTGCTCCTGTGCTGCAGACCACCTTGTTAGATACACAAACCATCTGTCTCTCAAACTGTGATCTGTTTGTCAAGTAGTCTTGGGTCCAGGTCTCCACCTGTGTCTTGTGGAGTTTCTGGCAAAGAGAATCAGGCTGAATTGTGTTAAATGCACTGGAGAATCAAACAATGTAATCCTGACAATGCTGCCTGCTTTGTCCAGATTACATTGGGTTTGTTGAAGCACAACTTCAGTGTATTATATCACAGACTAACACAAACAATTTGTGGTATTTAATGGCAGTCATTTGTTTTAGTTTGATGCCCTTGAGGAACTGCCATGTTCCCAAATGAGGTCAGACTCTTTGGTGCTCGGCGGGTTGAATCAGAAGTACGTGTATCCTGGGTGTAACGGGCAGACAGAGGAACAGCAAACAAACCTTCAGAGTCTGCATGGCAGAGCCAGTGGGGCTGAAGAAACTGTGTAAAAACCGTGTGTGCAGGGCGGTTCCTCTTTGTGCCTTTCACATTTAGAGCCGTCCTTATTTCAAATGTCATGCACTGATTGTGCTGAATGGAAGTTACTTTCAAGGTCTTGTGTCACACACAAAAGCGTGGCCTTTGGCATTAGGTTTAAGTCCCAGAGCAGGAGCCCTGCAGACACCCTTACTATTGCTGCAGCAGCTGTGCAGCAGCTTAGTGTCATACAAATTCATCTCCAGAGCAACAAACATGTTTTTGTTTCATGGATCAAAATCATACAGCAGATGTTGAGCATTTGCATAACCATCCCATTTAAGAAATCCCAAAATGGAAACACTTGGAAACACTGCCAACCTTTCATCTTGAAATTTCTCTATTCATATTCTGTTTTTCTGCCTTCATCACATGACCCTTTCATTTGGGAAACACACAAATGAAAGGGTAATAAAATTTAGTTATTGAGATATCAAGATAACTGGTGCCCTAGAAAGCTCTATGGTAAAAGAAAGCAGGAAAAAAGGGTTGAATTCGACTTTGCTAAAGCAAATTTGTCAATTTGAGCAGAAAATATGAAATTAACAATGAACAAAATAACAGACAGCACCTGTGTACAGTTTTTCAAGAGTAAATGGAACTTCTTGCCTGGATTTTATTTCGCTTAGAAAGGGTTTTAAAGAATGTATTTTTCTCCTGCATTAATAATTTTGTCTTGATCTGTAGCATAACATTTTAATTAAAATACATCACAATTTGACATTGTAACATTTGTCATGTGACAAATATAAAAACGTAAGGAATTATACTATTGGAGTCACTTTGAGTCCATCTACAGTAAACATGTTGTTTTGTCACAAAAGGTCATGCAAAGCTAATGTTTCACAAATGGTGGTCGGAAAAATATTGATATAAAACAGCAGCGATTATTTGTAGAAATAAATAGCTTGCTTCTGCAGATAATTATTGTTGCTAAATCCGTGCACAGGTAAATCTGGAGAGAGATGGTTTATTTAACCATAGCATCAGATAACTCTGACTGTCATATTACACATCAAAACCAAAAATTATAGTAAAATAAAACATGTTACTTGTTAAAAATGGCACTTTTGTTTGAGTCAATGTTCTTACTGTTGTGAGGGTGTAGCAGATATTTAATGTCTTATTGAGGTGACTGCAGTCTGCCAAGCAAGAAATACATCAGTTTCTTAGGTTTGTGGAAAAATCTATAAAAATGCAGAATAAATTCCTTTTTGCAGCATAAATTTGATCTTTGAAGACTTCTTAAAGTAATATTAAAATCTATTTCTCTCTCATTCTCGTGGCTCAATATCGTGTCTCGTCTTGTGAGCTTTATGTGTCGTTACACCCCTACTCTGGTGTGTTATTGTCTATCAGCTTTGATTTGTTCCCTCCTTTGAAGCCAAGTCTTATGCAACAGCAATTGTTTCGTAATCCTGTGACAAGTGTATTCAAGAGGGAGACAGTATTTTTGATGAATGAGGACTCTGACCTTTTTTTTTCTGTCTAATCTTTCCCACTTTTCCTGTGCTCGCTCCGTTTTTTTCTGATTCGACATATTGCTAAGGTCTTCTTTTTTCACCCAACCAATCTCATTCTGAGTCTTTACAGTCACCACTTTATATATGTCTGCAAGTATTTATAATGGTGCTCATTGTGTCAGAAATATACATTTCACATTCATTTTTCTGCTTTGAAACATCGTAAATTTCCCCAGCGGATTATGAAGAATTATATGATTTTTGGCCCTACATTTTTTTGGAAACATTTAGATTTTATTTCAGTGCGTGTCACTGTGAATAGTTTGAACAGAAACCAGAAATACCTTGACAATGCTCACTGACATCTGCCTGCAAAACTCGGGTCAGGCCAAATTTGTTAAGCACTCGTGACAAGACGCATGCAGATACAGATAGTGGAAAGATCAAGAAAGCATGTGACAAACTCCAGCCTAGAGGTCTTCATTGTGTACAACAGTTTGCAGCTTCCATGCAATTTTAACATTTCTCCCCATGCTGTGTGTGGCAGCAAAACTCAAAGAATATCTTTGTTCTCCGTCTGTCCCCGGGCCCCGTTACACCCATGCTTTGGATTCATTGGACAAACGATGTGTGTGTAACAACAGCAGCAGCAGCAGCAGCAGAAGGAGCAGAGCGGGGCTTTGTCCTGAGGTGAACTCTGCTGCAGCCGCCGAGAGAGCTGCTGGCAGCTCACAGAGCGAAGAAACGAGACAGCGAGAGCAAAACGCACAAGAAAAACCAGTGGAAAATGAGAGCAAGACAGAAAAGATGGGCATGGTAAACAAAAACCACCCGGCATAAAGAGGAAGACGCAGATGAAGAAAAGGAATGAAAGAGCAAAGTTAGTAATTTAGTAACAAACCAAGAGAAAGAACTGAAGGCATGATTGCAGAAGAACATGGAGGAAAAGAAGCCAGAGAGACCTGGAGCCATGAAGTGAAGTCAAGGACCTTTGGCAGCAGTGAAATTTCCTTACCTCCCTGCAATAATAGTTCTGAATAATAAGGCGATTTAGTGGCTCAGGTCTAATAAAAAACCCAGGTAGTGAGTGCTCAATTCTCACATCGTGTTTCAGGCAAATCTGCTTCTCATCATTCTGTTTGTGCCGCACACATGAAGTTCATCAGCAGAAAGACTCTGGCAGAAGACACCATGGTGTCACTGCGTCTCAGCTTAGAGGAGCTTAACGCTGCCACTAAATGTATGTGACAAGCAAGGCCAACTTATTTTTTATACTACTACTCGTAAGCTTGCAAATTGGTTCCTTAGTATTCACTGTTAGCTTTTGCTGTAACAAAAATAATTATCCTGTTGTTTGTCAGTCAATCAGAGCAGTTTCCATACACAAAAAGAGATAAAGATTCTGTCCACAGGCGTCTGCAACCTGCAGCAGCAAGTGACTCTTTGGATCGTCCACAATGGCTCTTTATAACTTTGGTTAAAATGATAAAGAACTGAATAATATTTTTAAATATAGGTATAACAAATGCAAGTTTACCTTTTTTAATTTTTTGTCTTGCAATATATGCATTGAATTTCTACAGAGAATGACACTAATATACCAATTATATGTTTGAAACTGTCTTATAGAATTATGTGGTTGTAATGCACACAGTGTTCTGTATCTGTGTCCAATGTTCAAGTTTCATATGAGCCTCTCTAGTTCTGAACTCTTGGTTCAGTTGCAGTTGCCTCTTTTTCTAAAATAAAAACTTGATTAAAACCTGAAAGCAGAGTGGTTTTACCTTAACAGGGATCATCTGATACATGAGAAGTTTGCTTCTCATGTATCAGATGCATAACATTTAATTTAAAAGTGGTGAAATGAATGACATGCCTGGTGGTTTAGAAATAAATCTTTCATCTTCTGATGCTTAGAAACAGCACTTAATGCTTCTGAATCTGGATTTCCTTCATGCTCTAAAAATGATGGCTTTCTCACTTCCTCATAACTCAGAAGCTGAGATAGAAACAGAGTGTGGAGCCTTCTGGTTCTGCACAAGTTTCATACCAGAGTCTTGCAGCATGTGGAGCAACAATCCTTTTATTGTGTTGAGCATGAGTCCATTTATTGTCCTTGGCTTCAAGCGCAGTGATTAATGATGTGCAGTGACGTATCTCTAACCCTTTACACACAGCAGCCTCACAGCTATTATTTAACTCTTTTTAAAGTCTGTTTCTGTTGTGTTACGAATCCCGATCAGTGTTTCGTAAAAATCGCCCACCTGCATGCATCCTGGACTGCTGAGTTGAGTTTCATAAAGAAAAGAGGCTTTTTAAATGTGAACTGATGAAAGCTTTTCATCCATGCTTCTTGATGAGGGACCACAGGGATTATGTAAACAGGCTACAAAGAGGAGTAAAGTATGTCAGTAATCTCTCGTTTTCTAGCTTTGTTGGCAGTGAGGTGCTGCATTGTTGTCGAGTGGAGGCTGCGTTCAAAGCCACAAGCTCTTTTCCAGAATTTTAATTCAACTGTATTAGCGCTGCACTGCAACAGATAAAAGCTTCAGTGAAAATTCATGCAGTTTGTAAGCAGTTTCCCCCGATCTGAGAGCTTTATGTTGTTTTTCACTGTGTTTAATACGCACAGCCTCTAAACGGCTCGTAAATGCCCCGTCATGTCCCACAGTGGCGACAGAAATCCAGAGCAGAACGACTCCCTGAAGGGTGGCCAAGTTAACTTTAGCAGTGAAGCTGCTTCACAAGCATCAAATACTAACTTTATCATAGCTCACTGGCAGTACCAGACTCCAAAAACTTTATAGCAGATGTAACCAAGATTTATCGCAGCCAACAGCACAACTGGAGGGGGAAGATAATGTCTTAGATCAATAAAAATGGCTTCATGATTGCTAGTGGAGTTTTAACACTTGCATGCACGCTGGTGGCTTCAACTAAAAGTTAGATGTGACTAAAAACCCCGCAGTTTCATGAAGCAGAATCAGCAGGTTGAGGCTGAAAGAAAGTCCATTTGATGACTGCAGGATGCACAGATCCTGCAGCTACAGAACAAACCCTAATCATCTTCTTTCCACCACCTGGCTGTGATGATATGTTCTGCTTTTATGCAAACACGCTGCTGTGCAATGCTGCCAACAATCTCTGCTTTGGCTTTATCTGTTTGAAGGACATTGTTCCTTAAGATATGAGGTTCATTCAGATACAACTTTGCAAATCCAAGCCAGGCTAGAATATTTTTGTAACCTGAGTAAAATAAAATTTACTTCCAAACTATTTAGTTTTTAGAGAGAGAAAGAGAGAGAGAGAGAGAATGAAACAATTTTCAGACAGATAAACAGCTTGTCGAAAGGTCAACATAATGCAACTCTCCCAAGTAACATTTTCTTCTGATCGGCTTTTGCTCCAAGTATTTAGAAAGATATGGCTTTAAGAATGGAAATAATGTTTCATTGCTTGCGTCACTTTGGGCTGAGAAAATCTTCCTCCTCAAGGACATGACAATATTTTTGATTTCCTAATTACCGTGAGCTCATAGGGCTGAAAATCTGCAGCTGCATAAATGCAAATGAAGCGAAAGCATTAGAGGATGAAACCCGGCATGCAGGGCAAAGCCAGAGGGTCTAAACAAAAAAATGTCTGGAACAAGTTGACCTCAAAACTGTCGCCAAGTTATGCATTTTGCGTGGGAGCTTGTTAGCTCTGTATCCAAAACAAGGGCATGGGTGGAGAAGAACCAGATGTGGACATTGGCAGTTGGTCTGCAAGGAACTCGGACAGTGAGAACTGCATGACGTCAGCGCCAGATGGTTTGCTCATTAACATCCACCCTGGAAGCATGCAGGGAAATGCTGCGCTGATGGCTGACAAGACGAAATGCCACTTAAAGCCCTCTGCTTCTTTGATGAAATGTTGGTGAAAATTCAGCCCACTGAACTTTAATTAGAGGTCAAGGGGTAAAGCAGTGTTCATGGGGTTAAATGCTTCTGAAAGTTTTATTTGGGCAATGCATCACTTGAGCTAAACAATTCATGAAGCTTTGTTTTTGCTGAATCTCTTTCTCGGTTTGCTTTTGGCTGCGACGAACTGAATGAACTCTGGGATAAAATGGGGGCAGCGATAGCGCTTTGGCACGCTCGCCTGTTGTTCCATTTCAGTTTGATCCATGTGTTTGGATGCCTGCAGTGTCCTGGTTTGGCCTCTGCATATCAAATGACCAACACTGAAGTTAAGTATTAACAGCACATGCTGTGGTTTCACAGCCTCAACGCGACGGAAAAAGGATCTCCACAGTGAAGAGAGAAAAAAAATATATTTATATTTAAAGCGAGAAACTGAGTTATTAGCAGATTTCTGATGTAAAAATTCTGCTGATGTTGAAACAAAAGCTTTTGTGTGGCAGAGAAGTCAGGTTTCCGCCTAGAATTTAGTAAACCTCACATATCTCAAAGTTAAACTTTATTGCTGTAGATTTTACATTTCACCTACTTTAACTGTTTTTCTCTGGGTCACTTCAAAATGCTTCTGCTCGATTTTTAGTGCTAGCCAAAAACACTTCCTATTTTGTTTTTTTTCTGCAATGGGTTGATACATATTTTACAGAAACAGTAACATGAAAACAGTTCCAGTCATCAGATTTTAGCTAAATAAGATATTTTTCCCTTTCAAGTGTAAAGAAAGAGTTTAAAAAAAAATCTTTCTGCCTTGGCATTTCTCTTATTACCTCTCGTTTATCCTCGTTTATCAACCCACATATTGAGGTGTGCATACTGAGAAAACTTGATCCTTTTTTGTGCAAAAACAAAAGGATAAAAAAAGACCTGGAGAAGGGAGTTGGGTCACAAGGAAAGAAAAGGGAAACCAGGAAAATGAAAGGTAGGATAGAGGAAAAATTAAAAAATGACAAAAAGAATAATACATGATTTAAACAATGTGACACGAGAAGGTCTGGAAATTCAAACATTTCAATATTACAAGCATTCATCCTTCAGACTGATTCATAGGTTATGAGGTTGATTAGTTGGAGAGACTTGGTAGATTTTAAATTATCTTAGTCACACAAGATTCCAGACATCTTTTTGTTTTTCATATCTTGGTGTAATTGAGAAAATGGTCAGGACTAATTATTCAGCAGTAAAGCAAATATGTTTATTAAGCACTTTTAATATACATCAGAAAATTCAGCTTCGTATAATACAGAAATTATTTTAATGAAAGTTAAATGTACACGATAAGCTATTTACAATCCAATCACTGAGTCAAATCAAAGTGGACAGACAAAACAGGTTCGAGACCAACAAGAGAACTGTTCAATAAGACTATACATCATGATTCCCTGCCTAAAATCCTTCCATTCACCCTTCGTGGCACACAGAGAGGTTTCACTGGGGGCTTATAGGTGTTTGTGCATGCGATAAGTTTTCTACTTCCCCCAAAATCCCAGCTTTTGGCAAAAATATAGCTCACTGTGAACATTTTGAGAAGCCTGCAAAGATGTAACATAGCCTGTAAACGCTAAAGCAGCTCCGCTCGGTTCATAAGAAACAGATGTTTCAGTTCCCTCCGAGTCATGGTTGACCAAACTCCTCCTCCGAGAAGAGGCGGGACAGTGTATGCTGTTTCAACTTTGGCTTTTGAAAGTCTGCATTTCAAACAATATCACCAACAGCGAGGGGCTGTCTTAATGGCTGAACCCTTTTTGTGTCACGCCCCTGAAAAGTCCAGCAGAATATAATGAAAATGATACAGAAACAAAGCTGGAGTTCTGTTTGCTGAGCTGCTGAGAAAGGCTAACTGAAAACAAAAAAAATGCTGCATTTAGCACCAAAACCTTGCTGATGATACACAACGGTTACTTAAATACTCTTGCACATAAAAACACCACACACACACATACATACAATATAAAAACAGAAAAATCCCATAGGGACAAAATCAAATTTGTTTTACATTATAAATGAACCTCCCTTCTGCTCAGATATTTAAAAGGCAAAAAAAAGTCCCAAAATGTCTGCAGGCATCTTCTGAACACAGCACCATGGTAGAATGCAACACAAATAAAAATGCAACAAAAGTGGCTTGTTTTCCTAAAAAATAAATACGCCTTATATCCAAGTAAACTGCTTTTAAAATGTTACACGCAACAAAAGGTTTTAGCACTCTGATCAAAGGTAACACAGATTATTTGGGGTCTCTAGAAAGGCGATGAATGACAACCATGACATCAGTTACTGTCTGTTTGGAACAATGCACCCACTGGTACACTGCTGTCAGTGAGACAAAATACAACATACTACAAAATAATAATGAAAGAATTGGCATGTTTCTTCTCAAACAGCTCATAAAACATGAATGGGATACAAAGCGAAGGGGAAAAAACATGTATGTCTGTCAGTTTATTATTTTAAAAGTGCATACACGGCTTATTAAATAGTAACATTAAATTAAAATGATATTTTGAATGAAAACAGAAGGCTGTAACAGATGTAGGCACATCAAAGTATCAGTTCACATACGCTGCAGGCAGAGAGTTGTTTTATGGCGTCCCATGAAGGGAGGATGGGGGGAATTCAATGTAGTTTTGTTATGCAGACGGAAACTGTTGCTTTGGCACATTCTCCCCAATGTCAGCATGATGGATGGTGGTCAGAACATCTAAAAACAGCAAAAAAAAAAAGAAAAGAAAACGGTTAGTTTGTTTTGTTGTTTTGAAGGGGAAAAATTGTTGGCACTACTGAAGAAAGAGGTGTGAAAATCTTTGAAATACCTCCATCTTTTATTGCAGGAACAAAATCTCTTACTGTAAAATGGAGAAAAATCCATCCTCAAAACTGAGAATTATTTTTGACAAAACCACTGATTGATCATTTATTGCTACACCCACAGATACCTTCACAATAAATTTAATGTTTATTGTAAACTATGTTGCATTTTGCAGCTTTAATTTGTTCACAGCATTGTGTAAAAGAAAGAACACATGCAGTAAAAATGTAAAACATGAGTGTTCAATGTCTTGCACTCAATCACATGTAACTGTAGATTTCAAATATCTAGAAAAATAGTATATAGAGCTCTACTGAGCATTTTCAGACAGGGTCACAAAGATCATACTTATTAGAATTTGAAAACACAGAGTGAACTATTATGATGGAAACATGGAAAGCCACCTGGTTCATAAACAAAAGTCTCAGGACTTTTCATTTTGATGGCACTTTCAATGACATGAAAACTTTTTTAAGGAATGAACTATCCATGTTTAACAAGTGACACTTATTAAACGGTTATCATACAGGTTATCAACTATGTTTTGTAGTTTGTACCAATTGTTTTGAGAAATACAGTAGCTGTTGCGCAAATGTTAATAGTGGGGTTATAAATGCACTAAAACGACTAAGAAAAACTATAAAAAGGCCATAAGAACCTTGTTAAAGTCCATGGATTTACCAACTCTTTGAAAAACCAAGAGATTTTAAATAAATATCATGAGGACACTAATCAACCTTCTTCCACAGTCATCAGTGGTCCTCTCTAAAGTTAGATGTTATACAACCTGTAGGGTGAGGTGAAGAGATCAGAGGGGGCCTATGACTCTAAATCCAGAAAGATTGTACAGAACAATAATCAACGATTCCTCTTAGTTTGCTCCAACCTTGAAAATGTAATGAAAAAACATGTTCTACTTTTGGCAAAAGGCAATTGTACAAAGTTTTAACAAGGGTATTAATAATTTAGACCCAAGTGATTTTGAAATTGATAAATGTGCTTAAATGAAAGCTTGGATTTTTCTTAAACAATTTCAGTTTCTGATTATGCTCCTGCCATAAATAATGAAATCTGACCTTCCTTCACAGCGGTGATGAATTCACACCACGTCTTTCATTCAGTGCAAAACATGCTGTTAGGTTTCTTACCAGCTATAACGGAGTCTCCTTTTTGTAGTTAAACCCTGGGTCGGATCCTTCAATCTGCAGCTTCAGGGCTTGTTTAAGGCTCAGCTCTGTTTCCCCAATGGGGTAGTTCTCTAACACATCCTGGTGGCCCCTGTTCTGC
Organism: Poecilia formosa; assembly: GCF_000485575.1. Classification (NCBI taxonomy): domain Eukaryota; kingdom Metazoa; phylum Chordata; class Actinopteri; order Cyprinodontiformes; family Poeciliidae; genus Poecilia; species Poecilia formosa. Next base: position 13,155 of record NW_006799978.1, on the reverse strand, counting down.
ACAGTCCGTGGAACTGACACTCGACCCAAGAAGACCTGGTTACCCTGTAGGTGATATTTGGGGTTGGTCATAATCCCGTTCCTTTTCTTCTCTGAGCAGCTCTGTGGCTGGATGAAGAATGGGTCTTGGCACTGGCCTCTGTCCTGTTGCATGGAACCACCGATCATGATCTTACAGTGAGGATCCTTCACTGCAATATTGGCAACTGACTGGTTGAAAGCCATTCTCTTATCAAACTGGGTCATCTCGTACTCCAAAACCTGGCCTTGGCTGGATCCACTGTTTTTTGTTTTCTTCTTGTCTCCCAGAGCTGCTTTGCTGTTTTGAGTTCCGTTTCCTGTCTTAGTTCCCTTTGCCGACTTCAGACCTGACTTCAGCTGAGACCATTCAAATTCGTTGGATGGAGACGATGGCTGCTGATTGACGGACTTTGTTGTAGAGCAAGGGGACACAATAGACTGTCTGCTTCGGCTCCGAGGCAGTGAGTGCTGTTGAATCTGCTCTGTAAACGTCATTCCATGGAAACTGTCAATAGGTACAGTTTGAGCTGTAGCCGTGGACGACGTGGTTCTTAAAGAGGAGTTTTTTGAACTCTTGAGGGAATTGTTTGATAGGGATGACTTCTGTCTGTCCACAGTGGAGTCGGGAGATTCTGATGGCGAGCTGAAAGCATGGACGGGTCTGTCAGGGAGACAGCGTCCAGATGACTGCACGTCTCCCACCCCTGTGCTGCCAGAACTGCTCGATTTAATGGTGAGGGAATGCATTTTGCCGGTCACTGCCAAAGGTGTTTTCTCCTCCATGGTATGAACGGGGGAAGGGTTGCAGCCATTTAATGTTGTGGCTCCGTATTTTTCTAAGATTTTAATGATCATTGAGTGGCCACCTTTTGCTGCCACTCTCATTGCCGTGCGGCCAAATTGATCAGCGTGGTTGGGGTCTGCGCCGTTTTCCAGCAGTATCTGCACGACATCGATGTGTCCCTCCTGGGCAGCTATACCCAGAGCAGTTGCTCCCTGGTTGCACGTATGATCCACATGCGCTCCGTTCTCTATCAAAAACTGAACCACTTTGGTGTGGCCCTGCCACGCTGCAGACTGCAGAGCGGATCGCTTCTCATTGTCGCAGGCATTCACGTCAGCATGGTAGTTGATGAGCAGCCTCACCATCTCAACATGTCCCTGCCAGCAGGATACATGGAGGGCTGTCCTGCCCTCCGTGTCGGAAGCTTCAACGTTCGCACCGTTTTCAAGGAAATACTCCGTCATGGCCAGCTGATTTTCAAGTGCCATTATGTAAAGTGTTGGGCGACCATCTGCGTCTTTACAATCTATATCAGCACCATGACTCAGCAGCAGTTCAACAATGTCTCTGTGGCCCTCAAGTGCAGATACCCTGAGAGCATTCCTTCCGTCGTACCCCCTCTGGTCAATGTTTGACTTGTTCTCCAGGAGAATTTGCACACAGTCATAATGTCCTTCTTGTGCAGCCAATATCAGTGGTATTCTACCATCATTATCCACCTCTGAGCAGCGAGCACCTTGTTCAATAAGAGCATCGCACACTTGCCGGTGGCCCTCAAATGAAGCCATGTGTAGCGGGGTCCAGCCTGCGTCGTCCCTGTGGTTCTCATCCAGCCCTCTGTCCAGCAGAGTTCGGACCACCTCCACATTTCCCTGAGCCGAGGCGATGCTCAGCACCGTCCTTCCCTCGCTGTCAATGCTATCCACAGCGGCTCCCCAGAAAAGTAGCGTGTTGACCACAGACGCATGGCCCATTGATGCAGCTGCCAGGAGAGGGGTGCGCCCGTTCTTGTCTGTGTGATCCACATCAGCTCCGCCTTCCAAGAGCAAATCAACTACATCCACATGTCCTTCATAGCCAGCCACAAGCAGGGGAGTCATGCAGTCTTTGTCACAGTGGTCAACCTCTGCGCCCCTGTCAATCAGAAGGCTCACAACAGATGCGTGACCTTTACTAGCAGGAATACAGAGAGCAGCCACAGACAGGGCAGTCCTCCCATCGACATCTTCATGATTAACTTCAGCTCCGTGGTCCAGCAGGTGCTCCACAATTTCTCTGTGCCCCATGTATGCTGCAGCAATGAGAGCCGTTCTTCCTTCATTGTCTGCTTTGTTGACTTCAGCTCCGTGCTGAAGAAGATTTAACACAATATCTTCATGGCCTCCCCAAGCCGCCGCCCTCAGTGCAGTTCTACCATCTGCATCAGCACAGTCCACTTTGGCTCCAGCATAAAGAAGAGCAGACACAACCTCAGAGTGTCCGCCCCAAGCTGCAGAGCGGAGTGCGGTCCACCCATCATGATCCGTGTGGTTTATATCTGCTTCACAACCAATAAGGCAGTTGACCACTTTGGTATGACCCTGCCTCGCAGCTAGAGTAAGCGCCGTTTGTCCATGGTTGTCTTCCAACTCCATGTTCGACCCTCTAGATATGAGCAAATTAACCACATCAAGATTTCCACTGTATGCAGCATTGGCCAGTAGAGTTCTTCCATTAGAGTCACACTGGTTTACAGAAGCCCCGTTGTCAAGTAATGTTCTTATCGAGTCCTCTCGCTCTAGGGCTTGCTGTACAATGCATGAAGCATGATCATCTTCATTGTTCACATGAGCACCAGCTTTGACCAGAAGCTGCAGAACTTCCTGCTCTCTTGGTATGGAGGTGCTCAGAGAGTCTTTAGTGGGAGTTCCATTCCAGACCATCCAAAGAGCAAGATTACAGGGCTCAATCTGCAGGTTGGAGCTGACGAGGTGCAGAGCAAATTCCTGCACTTCCAGAGGTTTCAGCTGCTTTGCTCTACAGGTGTAGCTCATGGCCAACATCCGATGGCCCTCTGCTGCATTGCACAGGTACTTCTGAGTGCAGTGCTTCACATCCAGCAACCATTCTGCAAAACTGTAGTGGAAAAGGATTTTAGTACTCCCAAGGCCATCGACCAACAACTTGGAGAGAATGTCCATCTTTTTCTGAAACTCCTCCATGGTCAGTGTCATGTTTTTGGTCCAGACTGCGTGGTACAGTTCTTTGACTGTAAGTGGCCTGCAAGTCGCCAAGATTACATTAAGAATGGGCTGAACTTTGGCAAATTGTTTTCTGACGAACAACCTTTGGCAGAGCCACAGGTAGAGCCCATTGAGAGTGCCTGGGATGTCACGGATCTCCCGAAGCATGATGAAGTTCTCCACCACGCCATCCAGAACGCGTTCCAGGTAGAGGAAACAGCCGCTGCTTTTGATGTGAAGCTGGTTGAGCATCTCAGCGGTCTCCTTGGTTAGGTGCTGCCTCAAGGCCTCCTCCTGGTCCAGCCGGTGAAGGATGTACTGCTGCACATCCTTGACGATGTAGGCCTTCCGCAGATCGTCGAGGCTGATTTTGCGGAATCCTGAAAACAAAAACAAAGTGCATTAGATGAGTGGGGTGATAAGTAGAAAAAGCTAAAAAAAAAAAAAAAAAGAATGGGCACGAAGATACAAATGGCAACTCCTTTTTGAAGAATACATAGTTAAAGAGTCACTTTTCACACACTGGTTATAAATAATCTTGAATTCATATCCAGTTTCAACCTGTTGGTCATAAACCTTCAGGTGATTAAGTGAAGCAAACCTTTAATTTCCATAGCAGCTATGTTGTTAAAGACAAGCCTTTTATAGGAATTGAGATTGAAACCCCTCTGGCTACTTGAAACAGAAACAAATCAGCAGGTGTTTGCAATCAGCTCAAAAAATATAGATGAAAACTGAGCCTTGACAACTGCTGAAACTTTCAGTTTCTGTTGTAGAGAAAATTTGAGCTCTGATCAGTTAATGCCAAACTTTAAAATGAATGTGGCCTAAAAATTGTATTCAAATATATTTTTTATGGTCATTGCCTAAACACCTTGAGAAAGAAATTAACATGGAAGCACAAGTCCTAACATCAACAGCCTGTAAATGTTTCACACAAGCCTCACTCCCACATGGATCTTTAAAATCCTACTGTAAAAGTTAATTATCACAATGAGTCCTAATGAATGATTTTAATGGGATTCCTCTGTAAGACATGGGAAAATTGCCTCATAATAGCCTTGGCTAATGGACAAAGTGGACTCTCGTTCATGTTGAAACCATCTATAGTCTGTCCAGCCTGCAGCACTCCCGTATTCTTTTATTTACATTTCCCATGGTCTTTGAGGTCCTCTGAGAAGGGAAAAACATGCTACCAGATGGTCCCTTGGCATAGCTGATGTAGTAAATACTTACAAAAGACACACAGTTACCAGAAAGGCTCTATATACTCCAACATTTTACATTGAAATACTTACATAAAATTTCTTGTGGTTTTAATATTTACATTTTATTATTTTGGTGAGAAAATACTAAGTTTAAAAGTATTGTTAACAAAACAGAACAAAGACATTTGCTTCCATTATAAAACCCATTCTAGAACATGATTTAGATCAGAAAGGTTGATGAAGTTCTGTGTTCATCTTACAGAGTTATTTTTCCAGGCAGAAAAAAGTCAGTTTACCCCACTGGGCCGAAAGGTGACTACACAGCTGCAAGCCTGATAACTCTGATGTGTTTAACAGCAGCTCCCAAACACTAACTGGCAGTTTAGTAAACAGATCCTGGTAAACAGAAGGAGGACAAGGTTGTCTTTATCACCTGCTCCCCCCAGCAGCAGCTCACGATAGCAGTTTCACTTTGTCCTTGAAACTTTTGCAATAACTCATGTTTACAATTATTTATAAATATGAAAATGGGAAAAAGTAGGCTTACGTATTTATTCTGCAAGTCACAAGTCAGTCTCAAGTCGAGTCCAATGTTAAAGCAGACAATTTTTGATTTTCAAGTGCGAAACTTTGAATTTTGAGGCTTCAACAAGTTGAGCGAATGTGATTTAGCCTCAAGGTAATATTTGTTTCTATATGTTACTTATGCTTTTTTTGGCAACCGCTTACCTGTCCCTGTTTGAAAAACTCTAAAGTTTTCAAACACCTATTCCTGGTAAAGTGTTCAGTATTTACTCTGACATGTGACTAAATTAATTGAGATTGAGAAAAATGTGCCTACTTGTGGATATTTTTGTAAAGCATACATATATAAAATAACCACAAAAAAAAAAGTAGCCGAAATATCTAGGTGGAATGCTACTTGATATGCTTTTGAATTGTGTACGAATACATATTATAGTATATTTAGTGTTTTAACCATTAAAATTAGCCGCATTTTCAGAGGAGTCTCTTATGTTATGGTCCATAATCTCTAAACACAGATCAACTCTAAGACTTCTTTCTTATTTGAAATGACATTGTATGCATGTATCAGCATGTTTTACCTAAAAAAATAAAATAAAATAAAATTAATTTTAGTAATCTTTTAAAAATACTCTTCAATAGATTACATATGACGGGGTCATTAATGACAATATTTCACTACTTTTAAACAGGCATGTTAAAGGATGTTCCAGCCTAAATGACATAAGTAACAAGCAAAAACACCCATGAGCTCAACATTAAACTTATTCTTTGTGCAACTATAAATGTTAAAGAAAGTTGGATGTTTTGGGCTTTCTGCCCATAATGTCTGACCAACAAATTTTACATAATGCAATTCATTTTTTTTAAACCACTTTGAAAATGTTGTAGGCAATGAACTGACTGCTGCCTGACCGGTGCTTGGTACCTTTTCGTTTTATTGTCTCCAACTCAAATGCATCAGTGACCCATATTTTACTGACTTACTGAATCCATAATAGTGAAAAGATCTCACTGAGATTTTGGATTTTATCAGAGGCAGACTCTCTCTCTAATGCCCCACCATCATCTTACTTTCTTCTGTTGTGTATAAATCATCAGTTATCAGGGGTTTTTCTACCAACCTTCTCTACTGACAAAGACCAGCTCTGAGAGATTTACGGAGCTGGAGTCCCAAACAAATGAGCAATAAAGTTACTTCACCATGTTGTCAGTAAATACGAGGCAAACAATCGCTGCATTTATGTTCACTCATCCGTGCTAAGGAACAATAACACAAGCAGATGCGTTTTATGTTTCTGAAGCTGCAAACATGACAGGAACTGAGAGTTTAAAAAAAAACAAAACAAAAAAAAAAATCTTTGAGGCTTTCACTTTGTCCCAACACAAAAAATGACACATTGCAAATGTTTTGAATTCTTATCAAAAATTGTCTCTTCCCAGCAATACGCTTGATGACTGACCGGACACTAGAAGTGCTTTAGGACCCAAACCTACTTTCAGTCTTGTGTTTTCATGGAAACCACGTTCCACACTCTTCTTCTCTGACTCTATGACCTCCTGCTCCGGCTCCCACTGCAGTCCTGGAGTTGGATTCATGGGAAGCATGTAAAGTATCTCAGTGTACCAAAACACCCTGAAGCAATTCTTTCTTTGTCTGACTGAAAACTGTTTATTTTTCAAACCTCTACTTTAAAATCTTGGCTTGCTACTCAGTTTGACAATTTTTCAAGATACAAAAAGGAAAACTGACTTGTATCAATTTAAAACTTATTTAGGAAGACAGTTGATGATCGAAAGAATCATATAGTGCTAATGTGCATTCCTGTAGTCAATGGTTCAACCTTCAGACATAAAAGATCAAATCTAAACCCATGAGGGTGTCAGAGGATTTTTCATGCTTCCTCTTATTTGTCCTCCATTCAACTTTTAAGGCTATACCAGCTAATGCACATTTTTCCTTCACTTCTTCATTTTTCAGGTTAATGCAGAATACCAAGTACCTCAGGTAGCCAAGGAACACAAGTGTAGATGTGAATTTAGAACTTAGTTTCTTGTCATGCATGGGTGTGAGAGCCTCATACTTCTTCCTGACCAACTCTTTCTGGTTTTGCTCTAGCTGGGACAGGAAAGTCGCTCAGAATAGCAAAGAGGCCATTAAAAGGGAAAACGGACAAAAAGAGCCTGCAGGAAACCAAGAGACCTAAAACACAGAGATGCTGCACTGCCTCTTACATTCTCTAGGAAACAGAAAAAAAAAACTGTTCAGGTATTTAGTTTCTGATCCACAGTTTCACCACCTATAGTCACTGGCAACAGTTATGAGATTCACTGAGAAGTCAAGAGATAAAACTGCAGCTGTTACCTGGATTGGAACAAAAAGGATTCTTTTTATTTAGCAACAAAGAAAATTTCTGGTAGAGAAGCCAAAAGAGACATTTTCTTCTAGTTTCTCTACGTGTTGAAAGGTACTCGATAATTTCCGCTTTGTTGGACATCCACTGTAGGAGCCGAGTTTCAAATTCCTTTTCTCAAGTTTAGAAAATCAAAATTTTGTGAAGCAGCTCAGCAATAAAAAACTTTAACAAATGAAAAAAAACTGGAACAAAGTGAAACCAACTTGCAAAGATCAAAATCTGATGACAACTTGTGAATTAATGACACTCCTACTACACATTAAAATGAAGGCATTAATCAAAAGTGCAAATTTTCAGCCAGTCTACACTCCCCATTTGGGTGGAGTTGGAGCTTTGACACCCCAAAATGGAGACAAGCTAAAGGCCATAATCAAAGCAACCTGAGCTTTTTTAACACATTTATAAAGCCACAGGTTGATCGCATTCAAGCCACCAGCTGTTGATGCAGCAAATGATGAAATGGAGCCCCAACCAACACGAACTGTACAATAAGTTAACACGTTTTTCAGTAGGCCCAAATTTCCCTATTAATTTTTTTTTTGGGCTTGAGTTATCTAGTTTTTAAAATTTTCTCAACTGTAAGCCATAATCAACATTAACAAAACACTCAAAAGTCAAAAGAATTAATATTGGTATTCAAATTTCTGCATGTTTGACACGAGTTGCTCTATAGAACAGAAAGTCTGTGCTGTAAAATATCACGTAAAACTATAAAAACCTTCATTTTAGACTAACTAGATCGAAATTTAATTGTGGGTGTAATTTTCTTCACGAATAGTTAAAATGTGTAAATACTTGGATCCCCTCATAAAATGCTTGTAACTGCCTACTTTAACAGCGCAAATGAATTAATATGCACAGTGGAGACCATTTTGGAACTACAACAGAGGCCAACATCCACAGTTTTCCTTTTCTTTGCTCTTAGCCAATCGGCACCAAAGAAAATGAATGGCACTCCTGCATTGGCTGCTTTACAAACGCTAGCCAATAGCATGTCATTGCTGTCAATAGCATTGCAGCTAGGTATTTCAGCTTACTAAGCTGCATTTATTTTCTTTTGTATACTTTAGATATGTTGAATGAAAAAATATCTGCAAATGGGCAAATTTTTCAAAAATTATTTAATCGTGGTCCACTGTATCTTCTTTTGTTTCAGTTAATGAGAGTTTCATTTTTCTTTCAACAAAAGATCACTTTAGATTTGCTTTTCTCTTGAATAGACTTGTGAAGTCACATAAGTGTTATAGCTTTATAAAGCTGTAAACAACCAAGAGGGAAAGTTGTGAAACTTGCCACTTGCGTAGTTGCGTGAGACTCAAGAATGCACCAAGTCTCTTCAGCTGCAAACATTCAGAAGCCTTCCAGATGCCATTATTGGCCTTTTTCACTTACATTTGGCACCATTACTTCAGGCAACCCAAAGTGTGAGAGTTCTGAACATGTTCTGATCATCTTATGCGTTTTATCAGATAGAATAATTCTCTGAACAAAACTGACTGGTAAACAAAACAAAAGGCACATTGATCAGGGTAAGGGATGCAGCTCCGGAGTGCAGGCCTCCGAGCCAGCTGCTGCTCATTACAGGACTGGATATCAGCCACAGGAGACAGAACCCCACACAACAGATAGCCTGTTTGCTTTCTAGATTAATGTTTTCAGATGACAAACGAGACGGTATGCATGTGCGCCGGGGAACTAGAGGTACGTGCTCATCACCAGGGTTTTGGAGTGACGGCTTCTCTGATTCGACATGTTCTTTTCCAAGACACCCTCTTTAGTCACTGGATCCACAAAGAAAACAGAAACCTAAGCCTCGCTGCATTCTCCTCAGGCTCTCCAGTAAACCTGTGCTCAACAAACGTCTGTTCGACAGCTGCAGATTCCCCCCGCTCCAAAAAACACCAGAGCGCCAACCTCCTAAACACAAGTATGTGGATGAGAGTCGGTTCCAAAAGTCTGCAAACAGCGGAAAGTGTGCTATTATTTAAGGCTTTGAGAGTCTGATCACACAAACAGCATGAAAAGGGCCTCCATAAATATAGTAAGGTGAACTAAGAAGCTGCAACAAATCATCTTCATTTAATTATTTTTTGTAATAACCAACCAGAAGGAAATGATTACACTTTGGCAATTAATTAGCGTGAAGTGAAGAGAAAGCATATGAAAGCATTCCTGCCCAAACACGCCTTTTGCCGTGTTTTTGTGGGAACTGAATGAGTTTCCAGTCAAACCTGTTGTAGGGCAACTGAACAAAGCTGAAATGGTGATGGGGGAGGTTAACAGGATTACATCCATCTGTGCAGCACAGCTTACTTACATGACTAGATTGTGATTAAAACAGAGAGAGAACATAGCCGCCTAAAAAAAATCTGCATTAGTCATATGATCGGTCTCATCAGTTTTTCTTCCAGTTTTGATTGATAGAATCCCATTAAGTTGATGACAAGAGGCTGAGTCAAAGGCAGCGCACCTGGTTACATGTGGGTGCCTTCGCTCTTCTTCTTTGATGAATACAGACTGAATCGTCACTATACATCAGAGCTTCAGGCTGCAGATGGCAGAAAAAAAAAACTCCAGAGAGTGAGGCCTTATACACTAATATATCCGCCACATTGTTTCATAAAATATATCATACTCACGGGACCAATTTCAGAAACGTTTTCATTCTCATGAGCCTGCACAAATATCCCAGACATGCCAAACCCATAGGGGGCAGTGTAGCACAAAACTAAAACCTGTCAGCCAAATCAGATTGCTTCAAAACAACCATGACTTTCTGTTAGAAACTAGACATTGCACCAGGATGCTTGATGTTTATATCGGCTGAACTACTTTTAAACATATTAAAATATAAAGTTATTAAAACACAAAGCGATGCTGATTGGGAATTCTGTCCAAGCGTGTAGATATATTGGCAACATTATTTGTCTCAGATTGCAATGCGCAAAAGCCTAAATCTTTGTTTTCCCATCTGCACACGCAAACACAAATGTGGAGTTTTCTCAAATCTCCACTTTTAAGTGATATTAAAAATGAGCTTTCGTATGGATAAAAGTCCAATCCATAAAAATATGTTTTCCCATATATCTGGCTATATGTGGAGTAGACCTGAAACACAACTATGAAACGCATAACCAGCATGATCCTCACTGAATCTTAGCATTGATCAGACCATGTGCAGAGGGAAGAAACTTCAGTGTTAAATTTTCTTTTCTTCAATTTAAATTCCTTCTTTAAAACTAAGAGGCTTGTAATGTTGATTTTGTTTTTTTTCTCTACAATACCTTCTAGAGTTCCCTGCCCCAGAAAGGATCTGATTTCCTCAATCTGCGCTCTTGTTTTTGTTCATCAGTACACTGGCTGACCTCCAAGTGACCCCATTTAGGTTTCCATCCACCTGCACAGAAAATGTATCCCTCTAGCTCATCCAGAGCCTTTTGTTTGCCATCAAGTTATTATCAACCATCTAAAAGCCCTGTCAGGAAGGTCTGCAAGCGTTTTGGAAAGATTTTGCATATCCATGCAGCCGATCAAGCAATTGGAAAAGCTGGAAAAGTTTGCTGTGGAATCAAGTAGTTGCAGAGTCATTCTTGGCACGCAGGCTGTGTGGTATGAGAAATCTTTAGGATGTTTCCCCCCGCAGACAAACCAGCCGAGAAACGGCCCAGGAATTCTTATTCCTGCGAAGGTCAAATTAAAACTTAATAACAGCCTTCATCTGTATATAAAAAAACTAGCAAGTCTGCACCACAGTCTTGAAATGAAAAATCCTAAGTTCATAGAAGTGGCACAGGCTTGCCACATACCGAAGGGCATCACCTCAGAAGAGGAGGAGGAGGCGGCCAGCCACTTTGTACACCATGCACCATGTTGAGTTGCTGCAGGGAGGGATCTGAGGTGTTACACATGCAGACATGGTACACCTGTAATTAGCCTGGCTGTCAGACTGCATGGTGGTAAATTACTGTATTCAGCAGGGATTATGGTCTTCAAGTCATCCAAAGTGATGCTCAGCATGCAGCCTCACAGACGACAACTCATACAAGAATATGGACATAATTCAGCTTGTTAGCTGGTTTAAAGAAAGGGAGGGAAAGTGAATTAAAGGTGGTGTCTTTGGTCCTGTTACTCTGAAATTGTGACTAAAGAGGACAATAAGGGCTTTGTGGTAGGAGGGGTTCGTCAAATGTGCTCCGTGGCTTAGTTCTGAACTGGAGTGTCTCTGGTGAAGCTTCAGGAACGGCCAAAACTTTTTGGAGTCAGTTTGAAAGTCTTTTGGGCTTTTTGTCCCACCTCAGAAAGAAAATTGTCGGCATCTAACCTCTTGTAAAAGAAAGTTTAAAATTATTCTGCTGCTTTCGAAACCACTCTACATACAGCTGTCCAAAATGATGCCACAGAACATCATTTACTGAAGAGTCATCAAGCCGAGCGCTCTTTGTCTTTCTATGGGGAGAATTCCTAAGCCCTGAAGAAATAAACCGTCCTCACTGCTTCACGGCAGTGTTTGGGTTGTCAGGCAGCCAGAAGATCTCATGCTCCCTCCTATGAGCGCTTACATTTAAAAAAAAAAAGAAAGTATTATAAAAGTGAGGAAAACAAAACACATCAAGTCAAGAGTTCTGTTGACCTTCTTGCGGAGGGACCGTTTACGCTCGTGTCAGATTCACCCACAGGGCTGCAGAGAGAGGTGGAGGAGGCCGCACTCTTAAAAACAGGGCTGTTCTTTTTATTTGTGATCGCTGGTGGTAAATCACTCCTTTCTCTGTGGTAAGCTAAATTCATAAAGCTCCATTCATGGTGGGCAGAGCAGAGGTGTGAGACGTGGTTCAGGTCCTTGATAGAGTGGACTAACTTTTCCCCCAAGCAGACAAACAAACACACTCACAATATCCTGAAAGTGTCTTTTTCATATTGAAGGAATGTGAATTCTACTTTTACCTCCTCCTTTCTTTTTAAACCTTTTCCCCAACTTAAAATATGACTAATAGTAAAAGCACTAAAGCAAAACACATTTTGTCATTTTTCAAGGAAATGAGTAAAACCAAGATATCAAAAGTTCTTGCAGCATAAATCTCATCAAAGCAGATCCGTGGTGTGCCCATTTTCCTCAGACTAAAACTGGAATAAAACCATCTTAATCAAAGCTATGATTCATCCCCAATGGAAGACTTTATCGTCATGGTTTTTAGGTGGTTAACCTCTTCTTAATGGAGGCCAACAGCCCCTTTCAACAACTGGAAGAAAAATCTGATAGTTAAAATGCTGACGTTTCTAATGATGATGCATATCGATTTGAAGTTCCTGCAGCTCTGGAGAGGCAGTTTGTGAAGTTGGAGATATAAAATTTCACAGCTTCAGCAGAATATATTTAAACACTGAACCAGCATCTGATCAATGCATGAACATCTCATTTTCCTGCAGGTTTTTGTCTCCAAGTCCTAAAGCTCAGCTTGCACAGTGTTTTGTTTCATTTGCCTTTGAACTACACTGATCATTGTTACCCGTCTCTGTCTGCATGAGGGGATTAATCACACTGGTTATTGATGCAGCAGCTCCATCTGAATACAACCAATCTTTGTTTTGTTTAGATAGAGAGAGGAGATGATAAAACACATGCTTTTTCTCAGAGATTTAGGACGCAAGTCTTCTGTTTTATTTATATTATTGATCTGATATCCATAAAAAAAAAACAGACTGGTGCTAAATGCAGCAGCAGTTAAAATACGTCCATTTAATTACATCAGGTACACAAAATTGTCCTACAATTATGAATTCCTAAAATTTATAATTACAAATTTTTGAAATATTAACTGCTGAATTGCACTTTTTAAATGATTGATTTTAGTACCAGCATCTTTTAACTGAAACTTGGGAAATCTAATGATAAGTGTATCTAATCTCTTTTAGCTGAAACATAACATTTATGTTACAGAATCTTCTACCAGAGCATCTGACTGTCAATCACAACTGGAACAC
>NW_006799977.1:3265756-3324142 GCF_000485575.1 Poecilia formosa | reverse complement strand
TAATCAGTCACCTGTGTTTTGTTTATTTTCCACCACAAAAATTGTAATTGTTGTCTGTTTAGTTGGTTTTACATAGGGAACGTCAAGAAGGGGTTTGTGGTGGAAGACATGGCGAAAAGCCTAGAATGACAGCAGCTTAATGTCACTTGTAGCGATCAGAAAACTGTTATTGAAAATGAAAGAGGGCAGCTTCAACCAAACATGTAAAAATATATTTTATAAAACTTACATACTGCAGCTTTTACAGTACCTCGACTTTTATCTGACACTTGCCAGATGTGACGACCGACGACCAGCCAGGTGACGTAGATGTAGACGACGTAGATTTACAGAGTTAAGAGCAACCACCAGGGAAAAAACTGCTCCATGACTGACTCCTGTGATAAAACTTCCTTTATTCACAATTAGAGATCTGTCGTTGTCATATTTACAAATACATGTTGCAAATAGTTACACCAAGAGACGTAGAGCAGAAGCACAGTTCAACACTGGTCTGAGCATCTCCGGAAACTCTCTCCCCCAATTAGAAATCACATAATAAACGCAGAGTAATGGATTATAACAAGCTGGAGCTCCCTACTGGTCACAAGAACCAATCTAGTTTTCAGTGGAATACTTTGATGAGCCAACAAGTGCTCCCTGTTGTTAACAGGTCCACATGTAACGGCGTAGTCATCCCATATGGCAAGCCATTAGCGACAGAAATTTGTGATGGTTTTTTTTTTTTCAACCCGTTTCCTAAACAAATCGCATAAAATCACTTTGGGTAGTCACCAGATCCCCATCAAGAATGCGTTCTGAACGGCTCCTGAGTGGCGGTGGGTGGAGGTCCAGCTTTTTGATATTAAAGGCTCATTTAAGAATGACAAATTAAGCAACATTCATTAACTGGATAAAGGTTTTCCCCTTTTTTTCTGCTGCTCAGGTGGCCTTGAAAAACCACTTAAAGGCATAAAATCTGGAAGAGTTTTCATTAACCCAAGGTGATTTTAACACCATTTCTTAGCCAGACATGTCCAATAAAACATTTGGCCCTATTGGCTTGCCATAATCTGAACATTTGGGTATGCGCTTGGGTTAATATACAGCAGCAAACGTACAACTCTGCAGTTTCCTTATACTGCATGTCTAAATTAAGTAATGGCTATGACAGGCGTCCAGGAACTTTGTGGGGTTGCACAGCTGCATTCTCACTTCTGTTCATCAATCCTCTAAAACCTGCTTAGAGGAACAAATGATCTGCTCTCTTAAAAAACAGCTGGATTCATGTGAATGTAAAATAAATAAAAAAATTAAAAAGTGGCAACGTTGTGTGAAAACCAGATGAGGTTTGAAATAATCTTGATCAAAATGGTTTTTGTGAATCCTACAGGTATGAGTTCAGTTTAATTGGTTCTTAAAATGAGTATGCTATAACATACGGGTCAACATGTTCTGGAAGGGTAGTTACGAACGGATTATAGGGGGAAAAAAATAAATTGGACTGATTATTAGAACAGAAAATCAATGTTTTGTGGCATAAATTTGGTTCTGATTATTATGTACCATTTTATTTTTATAATTTGGGACATTTATGCATCTTGTGAATTCCTGGTGTGCCACAAACTATCAGTTAGGAATTGGCCAATTTTCTCTTGATCAGTTCAAATGCTGACAAAAATCTGAATTGTTTTTAATGATGCATTTTCAATATATTACCACAGACAGTATGTAACCTTATTCTGAGTTGAATCCCTAATAAATATATGTCAAGTTATGATTAGAAATGTATGCTTTGATGCATAGAACAGGAATAATCTTGTAAATATGTCATTTTCTATTAGATTCAGTAATCCTCAGGAGAAAGAAAAAACAACATGGGAGGCAGTCAAAGTTGAAATCGGCAGGTCAGATGTCACAGAACAGCAGAAATCAATGATTGGTGCATAACTAGTAATCAGTCCATGGTCTCAAACATAAACAGGCTCAGATGTTTCCTTTTTCATTAAAATTTACACATGAAAACAAAAATCTTAACTCAAATGTTTCTTGCGACAAACAAAAGCTGGCTATATGCTGGAGGTGACAAGACTCAATGATGGCAGAAGAGTTGAGATTTTTTAGGGTATGTTTCGAATTTCTAGGCAAGGAAGTAGGAGTTTGTCAGACATGTTGGAGGAAAACAAGAAGACGTAACATGAGGTACATGAAACCACACCATGAGCTTTACTGATCCGTTTGATCAAAAATGGGATTCCAGCGATTCCAGAGAAAACCTCACTCAGCTCTTTTTCTGTTTTCTACTTATTCAGATGAAATATCACAACATCGGCCATGTTTGGCCGTTCTGTTGCCGTAAACCTCTCTGAAGCGGGCTGCAGGGATGCACGCGCTCATTTCACAGATTTGCTTACAGGAACTTCCGGATTAGCGGCCGCCAGTGTGCTCCCTCCCAAACACACGAGCACGGACATTAATCCACCGAGCATTTGGGCCAGATTAGATAAAATTTCACTGTGGGACACTCACTTGAGCTTTAAACATTTTACTTAAAAAAGGCACAAACTACAATTTTCTGGTAAATTATTTGGATGTAAAACAAACAAAAAAAGAAATCAAAACATCTTCCTTTCCTTTTTAAGCCATGAGCGCAGATATAATCATCCTAGATCAGTCTTGACTTTTAATTTTAAGCCTAAAGATTTTCCACTGTAATTGTTTTCTTTCCCAAAAGTGCAATAAAAATGAGAGCTTAGTATCTGCTTTCGCTCTTTCTTCCACAGTACCTGAGGCCAGTGACTGTGCTACAAAGACCACGTTGAAGGACGAGAGGAAAGAGCCGAACTCCAGAAAACTACAACATGAAAAGAAGCATTGAATGCAGGGTTCGAGTCTGAAAACTGAGGATTAACTTACAAAACAACAAAAGAAAAAAGAAAAATACATAAAAATCAGATTCAGTTTTAAAGATGAAATGCTTCCTGTGTCTCTCAGATTGAACATCAGCATAGTTCACCTTTCACCTTGATCCCAAAATACACACCGAGAAAAAAAAAAGGATAAAAAAAAAAAAGAAAATTTAATTCCTACGGAGCAGATTTCTTTCACTTGAACCACCTGAATAGTTTCCCCTGATCGACAGCTGATCCAAACGTTCTGCATGGAATCTAGAATACAACAACTGCTTCAAACGGCATCTTTTTTTTTTCTTTTTTAAATTCACGCCACTGTATTCGAGTTTCATTGTTACAGCTTTTATACGCTTTTCCTCGAGCTCCCAGTTGTAATGCAGGTACGCTTAGAATTAGTCTGTAAAAGAATCAAAAGTCTCTTGTGGAGTCAGTAGGACTGCAACATTCCTTCAACTCGGCGGGAGCCGTGGGGAGCGCCGAGAACGAGAGAGAGAGAGGCAGAGAGAGAGAGAGAAACGGAGGAAGGAGGTACATGGTGGCGGCCTGTAGGGGAAGAAGAGCAGGGACGAAGGGGGCAGGGCCTTTTTGTGTAGTTGCTTCCATTTAAAACTCGACAGTGACCACAATGTTTCAAGTTGCCTCCATCCTCTTCCTTCACTTGTGCCTCTGGAGGGCTTTCCTCTTTCTCCTTTTGAAGAAACAACAGCACCTGCAGGGAAACGGTTACAATTAGAAAAACAGGATCTCTGCGGTTAGCATCCTGCATTAGCACCAAGCTAAAGGACCATTTCACAGCTTTAAATGAGTCTGGACTGCATTTGACCATCTCCAGTTCAAATTCTAACACACCAACATGTCGGCAACCAGGTTCTCTACAGAGAAGTTGCTCACAGTCATTGACTACCATGGTTCTAGCTGTAAAGTTGTCAACACGTAAAATCTTAAATGTATCATATATAAAAGAAAAAGGGACAAAGTGCTTTAATACTAATACAAGAACTAGAAAACAATGTCCAATGGGATCACATTTTGCAGATCATGAAAAAAAAATAGCGAGGGAGAGAGAAGTGGGTCAGCTATGCTAGCTTGACTTTGACAACCTTCACAAGTAGATGTGCTGCAGGAAAATAAAATAGCTAATAAACCACAGCTGATGTTCAGACGATCAATTATTAATGAACGCAAAATAAAACATCAAGCCTGAAATCATAAAACAGTAACGGACTGAGGGTTCTGTTCTTTGTGAAGGAAATGTTTACATGTTTTCTGGTGTCAAATCCTGTTACATTAGTGGAGCTGTTGTCAGACTGTTGCTATGACAACATAGACCAGGGTCAAGCAAAAGTAATCTAGAGATTCACTTAGAGCCCATGTGTCAAACTTGAGGCCCACGGGCCACATGTAAAGCTATGGGCCGCCGTAGCTTTACATGTGGCCCTCTAGACTCCAAAGTACATCAATAAGTCCCTCCAGTTTTTCACAAATCTGCGAAATTCACACAAAATCAACAAATTAAAAAAAAAAATTCTGATTTTTACTGCAAATTTTTTCAAAATTGGTCAAAAACATTGAGTTTACGTGACTGCTGCCTCAGTCTTATGATGTCAAGTTATATTCTGTAAATGACACAGTGAGTATTAAAAAGTCACATTTAGCACCATACATTTAGCGCAAATATTGTAAAAATTCCCAACAAACATTTCTGAGTTGGCACCACAAAATCTGTAATTTTAAATGCAAAAGCCACTAAAACACTGAAACTCCTGGAGGAGCAGCCATCTCTTGATATTTTAACAGTTTAATTGGTTTTATCAAAATTTCTGGCCCAAAATTAAGATGAGTTTGACACAACTGACTTAGAGCTTCAACCTATGATCTAATGGAGAGGGGATCATAAGTACTGGTAATAATTTCATTTAATTTTTTTTCATACTTGGTTTCGTCAACCACATCAACCTCAGTGGGAGCAGTGATGGGAGCGTTGGAGTGTCCGGCCGTGGGGTCGTCCGTGTTCAGCTCGCCGTTCGTTGAGCTCATCACCTGCAGCGTTTCAAAAAATAAAAAGGGATATCAGACTTCTCAAACACAGACGACTGGAAGACAGGGATCATCATTAAAATCACGTTACGCAGGTGGAGATAAGGACCGTCTAATCTGGACTGAAGCGCTAAAGCAACATTACAGACTAAAAATTAAAGCTGGTTCATATTCTTCCTGTTCATCCTCTCCAAAGAGAAACTCTACAGTAAAAAGTAGCTAATTCCTCTTTCCTTTGTGTTCAACAGATTAGCGCTTTCCACGAATGACAGCTTCATTTAAAACCAATCAGAGTGGTGCAGGTGTCACAGCCATCACCTGATCTGCATTAGAAAGAGAGGAAGAACAAGATCTACCTGTTTGGACTCTGCATGTGAAGACAAACACTGATAAAACCTGCAGCTCTACTAAGCAACACTAGGTGGCGTATTTGTCCCACTTCAACAGTGGAGACATGGGACATCTGGGAAAAACACAATGGGACCTAAATTATGGATTAATGTCCATGTTTGGACAGCAAAAATACTTCAATGTTTCAGACAGTTGTTCTTTTTTGTCACTTATAACAGAAAATTACACAAAATGAAATTAATCATCTGCTTAATGAGTTTCAGTTTTGAGATCTTTTTTAATCATGAAGTTTATATAATAATATAATATAATTTGTAACTGAATTCAAAAAGTGAAACTCATTACACAGAGTTTTAATATTTTCGTGCATTTATTCCAGTTTATGTGATGATTTTGATGAGAGCTGATGAAAATATAACTATTACAAAGAACAGCTGTTGTTTTTAAACTAAATAACTATATTTTTATTAAGAAATGTCAGCCTACTGTACAGTTCGTACGCTCAGTACTTCTAAGGGAAGGTAATTAAACTTTATTAAGCAGGTACATTCCTCTTGAAGAGAAACACTAAAATATGGATAAATTGTTGCCACTTCTTTCTTAGATTTTTTGTAATATTGTTTATTTCCTTTTAACTTCTTCCAGTTTCTTTCTAAAGTCTGTTTGGCTGTGAACACAACAGTTTGACCTCAGTCACATGAAATAAGTCTAGATTTTGCTATGATTTGCTATGATTTTTCTTTTGAATTAAAAGTATTTCTGAATGCAAAGCTCTGACTTTGGTCACATTTAATTAGTAGTGTGCACTGAGAATCAGGACTCTCTGTTTTATCTCTGTTGCTTGTGTGATGTTTTCCACCACACGTTTTCCTTCCACTAAGCTTTCCATTAAGATGCTTGGATGCAACGCCTCCAAATGGCTAACTAACAATAATTTTTTAAGTGTCGACAGAGGTTGGCGATTTGGACCTAAATTTTTGTCCTAACATTTTGTGGTTCTGTTGTGATAGCAGTAAAAGTGATAAGAGCTACTTATTACTCATTTTTAAGATGTGACTGCATGATACAGCAATCATAAATCACACAGTAAACGATGACTCAACAAACACAAATCCTAAGTCCAGACTGAAAACACATCTATTCTCCTAATTTCTTTAGCAAATAAAATTGCAGCAGTTTTGTTTTGGTGTTTTAGTTTTTGGTATTTTCTGCCAATTTCATAATTGTCTTATTATTTTCACTAAATTTTGTTTTATTTTCTGTTTTATTGTTTATCCATCTGTGATATTATGAAGCACTCTGGTCAGCTAAGGTTGTTTAACTGTGCTATATAAATAAACTTTGACTTGACTTCATTTGTAATTTGCTTCTTTAGGACTCTAGTCAGATAAAGACGTGTGATTTGTATCACTAAACTGCACACATTAAAATTTTGTGATATTTTCAATGAAAAAACAGTGGAGAAAATAACAATATGAAAGGGTTTTGCTCCAGTCTGAACTAAAGATGTCTTATTTGAATTTTTTAAACGACTCTTAAAAAGATGCAACGCGATTCTATTAATCGATGTCATTGCTTTTATATTGTTTTGCATTTAGTTTTAAGCTTGTGCACATGTTTTCTTTTGTTTTTTACTTTTGTGTAACCAGAATGTTGTGTTGCAGATTTCAGCTCAGGTTGGTTTTGAAAACGAGATCCGGATCTCAAAGATTAAATGAAGGAAAGACTAAACATCATTACTTGGAATTTATTGTGAAGATAAATCCAAATTCTTATCACGATAAATAATAAACGATACGATAATTGATGATCTTCTGGGAGGATATATTCCTGCTATCGATACGAGTTAATTTAATATTAGATTTAGATCAATAAAGTCGAGCACAAACTGTTGCTGTTGCTACCCTAAACACAGCTAATCCATCAAAAACCTGATCATCATTTATTCATTTATTTTTCCTAAACATCTCAGTTGTTCTGTGTTCCTGATATGTTTTTATATTTATTGAGATATTCTTATTTATTATTATTTTATTCAATTATTTGACTTGTCTTTGAGAGTTGCTGTATTTTAAATTTCGTTGTGCTTTCTTCGTCCACAATGACAATAAAATAATTCTGACTCTTTAGGTGACATTCCGGTATAACGAGATGCACCTGCGCGTCATGAGGTGGGGACATCACCGGACATCGTCTTTGCATGGCTGTTTGCTGCAAGTCGCCTAGAAGCAGGGGAGCTTTTATTCAGCAGCATGCAGAGCACACCGAGGTTCAAAGAGTCCGATTGAAAAACACGAGCAACAAAGAGAGCGTCTACCGGCAGGCAGGCAGGCAATGTGGGTTCAGTGGGAAGCAGGGGGGAAAGTCTGTCACAAAATTACATGCATTCATGCATTAGCCATCAGAGCAGCAGCAGTGGTACCTGAACAGAGCCCCCCAGCCGCTCAGCTGTGAGGTGCGACCCCAGAGTCTCCTTATTGGTCACGGGGGTGGGCTGAGACTCACTTCCTTTGGGCTCAGGTGACTTGATACAAAGCAGAAAGGGTTGAGGCAGGAAGTGGTGAGAATAAAGGGAGGGGTCAGAGGTGAGGGAGGAGGAGGCCATGTGAGGGATCAGGTGTGGGGGGAGTAACACGGAGGAAAGGGGAGTAAATGGAAAACAACAAAAAAAGAAAAGTAAAATTAAAGACGACATCTCCCAAGCAGAAGCAGGCTTGTTAAGACAAACTATGTTAATAGAGGAGTAAAGGAAGCAAAAATTTATTTGAAGCATACAAATAAACTCATGCAGAGGTAAAAAGAACAGCCTCAAACTTGATTTTCCATATAAAAAAAACACAGCAATCAATCTTGTCAGGTGATTTCATCGCAGGACTAGTTTTGCTGCAGCTGAAAACTTATTTTAATTTTTAATCAGAACTAATTAAAACAGAGACGTAAAATCGTCCGAGTCATGGCCAACGTGCACATTGCAGTAGGAGGCGCTTTGCCAGCGTTAAAAGATGGACGTTGTTTCCAAGCCAATCACATTAAACCAACAGCAGTATAAAAAAAAAGAGGGAGGGAAGAGCTAGAGTCCACTGTAATAAGTCAGTCATAAAATGAAATGAACTCCTCAACAACACCGCGGTAAACGATGACTCAACAAGCACAGCAACCTTATCTGCACCATTATTTATGACAATCAGCCAAATCTCACAAATGATTCCTCGCCTACACATTAAAAATAAAAAAGGGTCAGATTGCATGCTAACTTAAAAACGCTGTCACACACTAAGCATGTAATTAGTCATCACTGGTATGAACAATGCAGTTTGCATTTTCAACTCATGCAATAATGACTGCTGCTTAGAGAGGCGGGAGGCCTGCACAAAGTATTCACACCCTGAACTCTTCCACGCTTTATCCCATTACAACCACAAACTGTATGTGATGGACCAGCAGAAAGGAAGTGGAAAGAAAACGCTTTGTTTGTAAGGAAGTGGTGTCCAAAGTGTGGCGTGTGGGCCATTTGTGGCCTTCAATGTGATTCTGTGCGGCCCTATAAAAATGTTACATCTTTTATCAACCATGACTTTTTGTGTTTTTACTTCAAGTTAATAAATAGGACAATGATGAAGATTTTGGTTGTAAACTGAGCTAAATAAAGACAAAAAATCCAAACATCTTAGAAATAAACAGATTGGAATCATACCTGGCAGTTTTTTGTGTCTCTTTTAAAAAAAGACAAAGTTGTTAGATTTTATGTTTTACATCTACAATAACCTACAGCTCCCTTTTGTACGGAAATCTGACTTAATTCCTTTTATTAGTACATATAAAAAGAAAACATTCTTGAAAAAAGAAAACAAAAGGAACAAAATTAAAATTTTACTTTCAAACTGAGTTTTGGCCCACGTTGCAAAAAGTTTGGACATCCAAAAGTAAGTACGGCTGGCTAAGTTGGCAGGCCAGACAGAGAGAATCACTAAGAAGAAACCAACAGGCTCATGGTGACTCTGGAGGAGCTACAGAGATGCACAGCTCAGCTACGATAATCTGTCCAGGACCCTACAAACCTGGCCTCTACGGAAAAGTTTTCAAGAAAAAAAGCCACTGATGAAAAAAGCAATTTGAACATCTTGGGACATTCTCTAAGACCAAATATTAAATGTTTTACCTTCTAGCTTGGAGGCAGAAAAAAGACTTTAATCTGGGGTGAAGCTTCACCGTTCTTGCAGAATATAAACCCTAGAGATGCAGCTGGAGTTACAAAAGGGACGGTTTAATCCAGGGTGTCACATCCAGGCCTGGAGGGCCGAGAAGGCCTGCAACTTTCAGATGAACCCTGAAACCCGAATCCAAAGGCTAAATGACCTCATCTGCATGCAGTCAGGTTCTCCACAGTCCTGCAGACGCTCTAATTATTTGATTCTAGGGCTCAAACGATTAAACAGATTAATTGTGATTAATCGATTAATGAAATAATTATTCATTTAATAATTGATTCATTGTTAATCGGTTGATTAATAAAATAAGTCTTTTACTGAAAGAACAACCTCGGATCAATAATTAAGCCAATACTGTAGAAAGAATATAAACATTTTGCATTTAAGATGAAAAAAAAAACAAAAACTTCTTGATCTATAAATTTGTTTTATCCCAACGTCTTTAAACTCCTCAAGTGGCAGTTTTAGTTTCACCTGAATCAAATTACATTAAAAAAGATCAAATTTTAAACACCTTTTAAAATCCAATTATCAATCAGTTAATCAAAAAAATAATCAGATTAGCCCTTCACTGCATTAATACTCAGGGCTCAGATTTTTACATTGATGTGTTTTTAGCTGCAGATGCATCCTTTGCTACAGATGATCAATCGTTTACTAAAGGAATGCGGTCACTGCATTTTAGGCAATAAAATTTTAATCTTATGTTTATTTTCATTTGTTATGTATTTTTATTATGGCATAAAATAAGCATAAGTGGTTAAATGAGAGATATGCCTTTTTTTTAACCGATTAATTGATTAATTGTCAAATAAATAGTCAGAGTAACCAATGAATCATCAGAATAATCAATTAATCATCAGAACAATCGACTAATCGTCAAAATAATCTGTGGAATATTTCATTACTAAAATAATCTGTAGCTGCAGCTTCATTTGACTCGGGTGTTTTGAAGCACAGACGCATCTAAAAGGAGCAGGAAGCTTCATATTCACATATTTGAGTTGCTTAGTCAAAGTCTAGGTCTTCATCCAACTGAGAATCTGTGCTGGAAATCACTGTTCACCTACACCATCCATCCTGTTCAGATGAGCCAAAATTTAGATCTTTAGATGAGCGACGTGAGTAACGACACCAAAAAGCTGTAATTAGTGCATCCATGCAGCTTTACCACACGACGCTGTGGCTGTGACCTGACAAATCATGGAAAGGTTCAGGAGGTATAAATACTTCTGCATGGGAAGCCATAAATGATGCCTTCTTTCCCTCATGACTGAAGATATCTACATTTTTTCCACTTCAGCATTTCGTTATCTTATTTCTTGCTGTCTGATAAGGACTCTGAAAACAAATCAAACCCAGCCTCGTTCTCCAGGAAGCTGCTTGTTTAATCGCACTACAGAAGTGATCCGATGTGGAATGAGGACCATTCAAGTAGGTGGGCTGGATGAGGAGCTGGAAGCTGAGGGTCTCACCTGGTTTTTGGTCTGCTGTTGTGCTTTGTCTCTGCTGCTGGGTGGCAGCGGTGTGTCACTGGGGATGGGGCCGATCGGTGTGGGCTGCAGGGAACAGAACAGGCTCATCAAGGATCAAATCCAGGTCGTTTCTTCTGCTCTGACGGCAGAGGGACAGAAAGCGGGGAGATGAGGCACTCACGAGAGATTTGCCGACCCAGTCGTACTCGTAGTCGAAGACGTAGCCGTTCCTGTCGAACAGATCGGTGAAGAGCTTCCGTAGGTAATCGTAGTCTGGCTTCTCAAAGAAGTCCAGCCTCCTCACGTAGCGCAGGTAGGTGGCCATCTCTTCTGTTACAAAACAAAGCAGCAGCCAATGAGAACGCAGCAGAACAGGAAGTGGTGAGTGAGATGCAGGGTGCTCCAACTGACCAGGGAAGCCCTCACAAAGCACTTCGATCGGGGTCGCTCGTTTGGTGTCTCCGATCTTCTGGTATCGCTCCTTCAAAGTGTCAGCCTTGAGTGGAGAGAAGTTTTCATTTCATTATTTAAACCATAAAACATATGAAGAAGCTGTGTGGTTTAAAAATAAACAGATGATCAAATTAGTTTAATCCTGGGCTCTCGGCTTCATGGCTGATGAAAACTCCTCTGGTCTCCCCAGTGATATTTATAGCACTTAAGCCTCGTTTGCATAAATCTGACACGGCACTTTAGATTTAGAAACGATTTCTTAATACGTCACTGAAACAGTTTCGCTTCCAGCAGTGGTGACTTCAAAATACACAAAGCTATTATTAAATACTTCTCCAACATTTAATTTATTACTTAATACTTTATACGTGAGGAAACATTTTATATTCAATTTTAACATAGAGCCTCCAAAACCTGTAAACTGTGAAGTGAAGGAAGGGATGGAGAGGATGAAAGAAATGGGCTGAATTATGACAGATGGATGGATTAACAGGTGGATGCAAGGAAGAACAAAAAGAGGATGGATAGAAACAGGATGAAGAGAAGAATAAATTGACAAAGCTAAAGGCCTGAGTGGAGGGATGGGAAAAATAGTCAGAGAGTTTGTCAGACTGAGACGGATGGAAGTTTAAACACAGGGACGAATGGACGGATGGATAGATGGATGGATGGATGGATGGACAAGCAGACAGCTGGTGGACGGATGTGTTTAAGTATAAATCTGTATCATTCCCGTTGCTCCGCCCTGTAAACCTCGGACATCCCCGGAAGTTCCCGGCCGTTCCCAGCTGTAGGAACTCTGAGTGTCAGGAATCGAGCCGCTTCGTTTCCATCACGTCTGAATCTTTAAACAGCAGAGGATTGTTCTGGCCTGAGCCATGCGACATCCCCCACACTACATCCCTCACATTCATCCACCAAGAACTCCCACCCACACAGCAACTGTTCACATCTCTTTTCTTCTCCGCCATTCTTTGATACTGATGCCTTCAGAAAGCGAAGCATGTCTGCCGCCTGCTAGAACCTGCTGCTGAGGCGCTTCTGTTGCTGGCCCTTCGTGGCGCCTGAGGCTGTTTTAGCGATTAAAGTATACATCAAGTGGGGAAGTTTGTGCGTGATTATGCAACAAAACAAAATTAGATGAGTCATGACTCTGTGGGGGAAAAAGAATCAACCTGTGAAGAAGCTGGCAGAGCTTCTGCCAACAATATTCAAACATTTAGAGGAAATGTTTTATCATTTAAATCTGTAGCCAGGAGATTGTTGGGTCTATCTTTAGAGAGCACCAGTATGTGTTTTTTTTAGCGGTTCCTGTTTCAACAGCTTTTTATCTGAGCTCTGATGAATTTACTAATAATCAGGTAGTGATCTTCTGCTCATATGAAAAAAAGGGAAATTAAACTGAGAAATGTTGTCATATCAGACTTTATAAATTCAACATGTGGGTAGTTCATTTGTTAATTAAAAACCAAACATTTTCACCTGTTTTACACAGAAAATATTTACCTGCATTTATTGGGAACTAAATAATTGCTGAAAATCTAAAAGGTTTTTAGATTTTCAGCTGAAAATCTAGATAGATAGATAGAATCATGCTGATGGATAGAATCATGCTTTTAGGGAAAATCCTCTTTGCAATTTAAATATAAAACAATGCAGAAATTACTTTTGTTTTTTAATTCAAGATTTTATCTTTTAACAATATAGTAAGTGGATAAAGACAGTAGATTAAAATAATTTTCCTCAATGCATCTTAAAATTAACATAAAAGTGCAATATTCAATAATACTTTGATTTTTTTTTCTTAACTATAAAGCAGCACATAATTAAAAAATGTAGAATGTAGAAAATGTTCTGATTTTGAATTAAAACTAGTAGTGGTGAGAACTCAAACTAAATCAGGATTTCCAATCGATGTTTATTGTAAACATTTTACCTTCTGAAGACGATCATGATGAAGCATACACAGAAGGAATTACTGCATTTTAGTCAATAAAATGTTTACTTATTCAACAAAAGGAACTGAATTATTTGTTTATTTGGATTTTTAATGCATATATAATTTCTGTAATAACTAGTTGAATAAAAAAAATCTTCAGAATGTGTAAAATGTTTTGCCTAATTTACTGATTGATCAGACAAATAGATAACTAGATGGGGACAGATAACTTGTCCCCATCTAGGGACAAGTCTGCGAATTAGCTGTTGCTATTGCACCATGATGCAAACATGGGACTGCTGTTTTATTCAGTTTGTCTATGTCAATGTGTGTCTGTCCCTATCAAATAAACTTGAAAAAAAAATAATAATAATTGTTAGATTCAGTCATAGACTGCATAATTTAGGTGAAACTTTATGGTTGTTTACCTTCAGGCCCTGCCAAGGAAGGCTGCCTCGGAGGAAGTACATAAACATGTGGCCCAGAGCTTCTAAATCATCTCTTCTGCTTTGCTCTAAAACAAAAACAAAACAAACCACATTAAGTATTTTATTTATTTATTTTTCATTAAGCTGGAGTTTATTTAAGGAGGCTCACCTTTTCCCAGGTGTGTGTTGATGCTCATGTAGCGTGCCGTCCCTGTCAGACTCTTGTGCTCCCGGTAGGGGATGTGTTTTTTGGTCTCGGGGTCTATATACTCTTTGGCCAGACCAAAGTCGATGATGTGGATGGTGTGCTGCCTCTTGCTCCCGGGCCTCCCGACGAGGAAATTCTCGGGCTTCACATCTCTGTAGATCAGACTCTTGGTGTGCACGTACTCCATCCGTGTTATCTAGCCAAGGAAATCGGCGGGGAAAATTAGCCTCTGGGTTTCAGCCAGTTTCTAGTTAAGGAGTTTTAACTAGTTTGGTTTTTGTTTGTCGTGTTGTCACAGCAACAAAAGCAGGTGGAATACGACAAAGCAAAAATATAAAACCAGATTTTTAAATGTTAAGCAAATTAATATCCTAATATTGTTTTCACAACATTTTAATGAGCACTATACATTTTACTGAGCAAACCAAAAATTTGACTAAAAAAAGGGTAATTCCTGAGTGTTGTAAGGACAAACTTTAACAGCATTTTAGGTTTCACCTCAAACAAACTGCGAATCATCAAAATCCGCTCTACTGGATTGGACTCGAAGTCCAATTTTATAAGTGAAATCCACTTATACTTTTAATCTATATTGTCCTCAGCATTTGGCGTTTGTCCTGGCAGGTTACAGCTGAATAAATATACTAAATATTTCATCATATTGTCTTTTGCACTTTAACATCCATTAAGGTAACTGCAGACTGGTAAATGATGAATGAGTGGTGTGTACGCACTGGAACAACAAGTCCACAGCTATTTGTGTACATTCAAGAAGATAAAAGGTGTGTTGTTGCACATGAATATTTCAAAATCTCCTGAACAAAACAATAAAAAAAAGAAACAACAATGTGACTTTTAGAAATGCATTTCTAACAATTTGAACTTGTTAACTAGATGTAACTTTTTTTTACTTTCAGGTAGGTGTTTCTTTAAAAAAATTTAATAGGATTGAAAATTTAAGTCCTCAGTTTTAAAAAGTAAAGATTATAGGTTCATTATTCAACTATAATTTAAACTTTTATTGCTAATTAATTTTGATAAATATGCACATGAAAACTCACAGTTTAGTTTCTTAGAAAATCTAAATGTTGCGTAAAATCATTAAAATACGTGTTTACTAAAATACTCCCAAATACTGATAAATATATTCATGCAGGGTGAAGTATCTGCACTGAATACGAGGTCATGGCTCCATTTGCATGACTTGCTGCATCAATGCAACGTAGCATGAAGATGATCAGCCTGTGGCTCTGCTAAAGTGTTAAGTAAGACCAGGTTGCTTTAATAGCAGCCTTCAGCTCATCTGCATTATTAGGTCATCTGGGTGTATGCGTGCGTGCGTGCCTATGTTAGTACACGTCTAAGCTCCTTTTAGATCTTTATTGTTCGCAGTTATCTGAAACAGTCACAGATTGTTGACCAAAAGTTCACCTGATTAGGGCTGCATGATATTAGTAAAACATGCAATAATGTTGCCGTATGCTATGATGACGATATGACTTGCAAAAAATAAACGCTAATTATTAAAAACTGCATCGCAAAATCAATGATTTACTGAGAAAGTCGTTTCTGCTGCTTTGGCACTGAAGAGACAGATTTGTAAAACTTTTTTATGCTGCATGCAAGACAAATACGTTACAGACATCAAAAACCTGAGTTTATGGCACTTAAATGATTATATCACATTTATTGCAGTCCAGTAGGATTTTCACAATATGCTTATTGCGTACAGTGATATTGCAATAACTGTACAACATTGTGCAGCTGTAAACCTGTAACCGCGATGAAACGTAACAGAGTAACACAGGACTGAGGAATTCATGTGACGGTGATGTGGTAGAAAGCTTTATTCATTTTGAGAAAATTCCCTGCGATATATTACGCATATTGCACAGGACAATAGTGAGTTGTAAGTCATGCCCCGTTGGTTCAATAATCCCTGCTAAATGCTTATCCCTGCTGCTTCAGCATTGCTTTCTGCCACACTTTTTCCTTCCACTCAACTTTCCATTAATATGCTGGGATACAACCCTCTGAACTTCCATCTTCTTTTACAATAACCTTTTCTGCTTTACCATTCTTGTGGAAGTTATCAGATTTCAAGCCAGCAACCTGCTTGATGTTTGTGTAGACCATGATATTTCTGTATTTTTATTTTATTGTGTAATCCTGATGGTCTGAGACACTGGACCATGTGCTTACATTAAAACTGAACCCCAAACCATTCTCCCAATAACTAAATAACTAAAACATTTTAAATATATTGCCATGTTGAATGAATTTATGAGAAGCTGTAATCGATTATGTTTTTCATTGTTATGTTTTAATCACAAATGATTTTTATTTATTACACAAGAGAAGCCGTGTTAAAAGATGATTAATCTGAAATCACAACATCAACTAATAACAGTCCACTTTAGTCAAACTATTTCGTTTGTCTAGAAGAAGGTCAGTTTTGTTTGGGGAGGTATGAACGCGTAATCGGACTCCGAATAAAATCGGACCAAAAAAAGCGAACTCTGGTCTTTTTCCAAACACAAAAGAGAAATCCTACAACCCCTAAAACATGACGCCATTCCATTTCTTTACATTTTGTTAAGAAGAAAGTTGGCTCAATGTTTTCTTCAGAGATTTTGATGTCATTTCTTCAGTGAGTGGCAAGTGGGGGAACAGGTTTTTCAATTGGTTTGATTTGTTTGACATACTGTAAACAGTATGTCAAACACTGCAGTATGCACTTTCACACTGCATACTGCAGTGTGAAAGTGAACCGCACCAGATGAAAATGTAACGTTGCGATTTCAGTCCCCGATCAAACCCAGTCTACAGGACTGTTCTCACTCAGGTCTTACCAGCTGTATGGCTATCATGAGGACGGTCTTGAGGGAGAAGGTGCGGTCGCACAGGTCAAACAAATCCTCTAAACTGGGCCCGAGCAGCTCCAGAACCATGGCGTTGTATTTCCCGCATGGGCCAAAGTAGTACACCTGAGGAATTCCCTCTGTGGAGACACAAACAGGTTTTTGTCAGATCATTTTCAAGACATGAAGCAGACTGGACATAAAAAATTAATTTTTTTATTACTTGTAAAAGATAACAAATCAGTGTGTGTGTTTGAGGTGTGGAGGTTAGTTTACAGAAAAATAAAATTATAGTATCAGCTATGAACACAAAACTCGCCAATTTTACAGCAAAACTCGTGTAAGTAATTAATAAATTACTAAAGTGAGTTGACCTTTGCTTAGTAACATTTTTCAACTTTCTATGCTGAACCAGACAAACCGAAACTGCAGCAAATGTCAACTCACTGTCACTTCCATTTAGAGCATAAAAACTTCCCATTCTCAAAACATTACCATGTCGTACACAATGCTGCAACACAAAGCTAAGTATGAGGAAGGTGATTTATAGCTCTGGAGTGTTGACAAGAGAGGCTGGACTCGCTGAAACTACAAAACGCACACAAAGGCTCACTCCTCAACTGGTTTGTCCAAAGCAGATGGAGCTTTTCCTAAGAAGCAGGATAATGGGAAATGTGACTTCAAAAGCAACAGGAAACACAAGAAGCACGGCGTCACCTGCAACAGAAGCCACACCTGGTTGTGTGCAAAACCCCTGAGGAATGTGGACGGACCAAACGGCAGTACAGCTTAATTGAAAACTCAGGTGTGGCAAAACTCTATGGTGCGCTCTTATGAGAGAACAAGAGGAGACAGAATGTAAGATATACATGGAAACATATGTGGTGTGGAAAGAAAAGAGAAAAAAGTAGTCTGTTATGCATGATCTGCAACTACTTCCCACCATCTACTGGTTTCAACAACAACACAACGTGCAGAGAGATCTGTGAAGAATAACAGTCTTATTTCACAAGCACCCAAGAAAAACACAGTGGGCAAGGAAAGCAAGAAATACAGACATTTTACACAATCCACTATCAGATGGTGGAAAAAACTTTGTAAAAGTCACACCGCCGGGTTCCACTCGCCAGGCCAATGAACATTTTAACACCAATAAACATTTCTCTGTTGTCAAAGACTTGGAATGTACAGTGCCAATTAAAAACAAGTAAATAACGATGGAGCATTTATTTCAAAAGAGATGCCTCCAATTTTGTTTTATTGTCTTTGGGAGCTGCACGTTTCATTTCTAAAACCGTGTGACAGTTTTCCCAGGCAGCTTCATTTTGCTGACTCTGCAGCATTTTTTAGAAACCAAACAAAAAGCGCTTTGTTCTTCTAGGCTTTTATGACATGATTTTATTGTGCTTTTTACATTTTGTATTATTTAAATGTGATTGGGGCACCAGGTGGATCAGTGGTAAAGAAAGTGGACCATAAACAAGGTCTTCAGACCTCGACGTCGCGGCCCCAGGTTCGATTCCTGCCTCCTTTACTGCATGTCCTTCTGCCCTTCTTCCTGCCAAGCAGATGCTGCACAGCACTTTGTGACTTCTGTTTCTGTGAAAAGTGCTTCATAAATAAACTTCCTAAATAGAGTTAGCAAAATTTAGCTTTTTGATCTTTGCCATATTATAAAGTTATTCCTTCATCAAAAACATACCTGGAATGTTGCTTTGACTCATTCATGCAAGTTTGATAAATCCTTCAATCTCCATGGCAACCACTTAGGGGTGCCTAAACGCTTGCTCTCACTGTTTATTTACCCAAAGCTCTGCCATGGAGCTTCAGTCCACAGCCTCATAGGAGCACCTCTCCCCTACTCTGCTCCTCTAGACTAGCGGCAGCAACAATTAGCAAACACCTGTTGGAACTGCTGAGCTAATCATACAAACTACAACACTAAAAACGGTTGAGATGCTGTTCTGAAGGCGGTGTGTCGAAAAGAGCTTCTTAAAGACACAGAGGCTAATTTTAAGGAGTCAGATGTGACCGTTATGTGAAGTTATATTTCTTTTAAGACGTTTTTGATACAGCATTTTCAGAACAACTGAACATAACAGTTACTTGACTGTGCTATAAAATGTCTGGAAAATACATAATAATCATAATAACCCCTGCCCTTTAACAATAAGCGGCAATTAGCAGAGGTTAAACACATGAATACCAGAGCTTAACCAATCCATCAGTTAAGTTTGACTCTTTCACTCAGAGTACAAACATATTTTTGTCAAAATCAGAATCGGTGAGTTAGAACTAAAGAAAATATTGATCAGGTCAACCTTAATAGGCGCTGCTACAACAAAAGAAATTACATCCAGATATGCACAATTTTCCAAATGAATGATAAATGACATAGACGGGCGTTGAGCGGTGTTTCTCTGCAGCTTTTTATCGTTGGATTGACCTCTGAATTCCTCAACAACAACACCACTTTGCATGCATGGATGAAAAATGACACAAACACACCCTTATCTATCCTTGCATGGACGCACACCTGTCTGCACTCTAGCCTCTAGGATTTTCCTGATTATGATGTCCACGACAGATGAGACTGTGACAAGAGATCACAGGGAGGCTGACTCATCAAAGCCTGGCCCAAATCTAGAGGGCATTCAAAACACAGTCATCACCGCAGAAGAGCATGGCGTGCACTGTAATCTTCTTCTGATGCTGGGGCTCGCAGTCAGGAATTTACTGCTGCTAAACGCTGCGCAACGCAAGTTTGTTATTCACAAATCCATCTTTATGTTGCCAATAGCAGCTACAAAGAAATAAAAACAAAAAACACCATCAACAGTAAAATTACACACATCTGTGTTTGTATAAATCCCTATAATTCAGTTCCAGACCATCATGTACACTACATTTGTTCAGCATTGTGGGAAATGTTCTCAGCGCCAGTGACACTCTGACCCCTGCTGTCTTGACAATTTGAGACAATCCAGCCCATTGTTTCTGCAAGCGGGCCTTCTCAGGCGACGGTCAGAGGCAAGACTGCATCATGGTGGCAGGAGACAATGTTGCTCTACAATGACGGGAACCAATGAGGAAAGAAGGGGAGAGGAGGATGGAAGAAGAGAGGGAGAGCATACAGAAGATTTATGGACGGAATAAAGAGAAGGCTGAAGAGGAGAGGTGATGTCCATTAGGTCTAATGCTGTGAAGATGTTCTCAAAAGGTTGAAATTTGATCAGCATTTACCCTGGCAAGTACTGAGAATGGAGCAGGAAATGTTACAGACAACTACAACTAAAAAAAGAAAAAAAAAGATGTGAGGCTGAAAACTAGTCAAAAAAGATACAATTATTACAATTAAATCTAATTATTTTTCTTTCATCCGTTTGTCTACAGACTCCAAATCTTATTGGAGATTTTGTTTTAGAAAAATATGCAGGAAAGATGTTGCCGTTTTGATTTTGACAGTGCTATATGTATAAAAGCACATGCTTCCACCTGCATTTTTCAATCTATGCCTTGTTTTCTTGCGATTTATATGAATTTAAATATAGATTATCTATTAATTAATTCTGCTTTTTTTTTATTTTGCAGGTATTCTTCCAGAGTTTCAGAGTGTTTCCACAAATTAAAAATGGCCAAAACAACTTTACTTTAAATAAAACACATTCACATCAATCTAAACTCCAAACCACAGAACTACAGCAAAGATTTTGCTGATACAGAAACAAATAGATTTAGTTGAAACTATTAATTTGTAGGTTTCGTTCATATTCCTTCATGCCCTTTGTCTATATAAACTCACTTATTGCATTACGAGACAATATTCTTTAATTTTCTTCATTCACACTCGTATTTAGATACTGCTGCTGTTCATTTTCCTACTCACTCCAATATGAAAACTGTTCTGCTTCATCTAATTGAGCTGAATCCTGAAACTAAACGGCATGCATAAAAACATACAGGGAATTACTGATGTGTCACCTGTACATTCACTCATTACATAACCTCTTAAAAAGGACTTCCTTTTAAAGTCCTTTTTAACCTCTATCCCTTGTGTAATTTTGCTAAATATTTACCACAACTGTTAAATATAAACAAGCACTTAACCAAAAATGGAGTTTAAAGATGCCAAGCAAAGTTTGTCCAACATTAGGCCCGTCACGATGAATTTTGCTGCATGATAAATTGTCACAGAAGGTATTTGCAATAAACAAATAATATTGTTGTTTCGAGATAATTTTCAGGTAATAATGATGCAAGTACACCCTCTCAAAGGTCAGGAAACATTGATTTCTAAAGTAGATTTAACACTGGAACTGAAATAACCAAAATAAATAGACAAAAACAACAGAAACAACTGATGAAACGAGGCTAGATGAGACCAATGAGCCAGACTGAAGCTTTTAATCATCCAGTCTTTGGTAGAAAGAGACTAGAAAAAAAAAATCACAAATGAAAATGATTGAGCTCTTTGTAATTGATCATGCAAGTAACTGATTTATTGCTTATTGCGATGGGATTAAGCAGCATCTGATCACCGCACATCTTCTTCTCTCTCCAGCCATTTCCTGTCAAATTACTGTCCAATAAAAGACCAGTAGAGCCAAACAACCCAGTAAATAAATATATAAATACAATAGCTTTTAGCTAAGATTTCTGATAGGATTAAGGGGGTTGAAGATGACCAACCACTCTTACTCCAATATGAATACAATATGAAGGTCAGGCTGTGTGCAGAGTTTGATGCAGCCATGACAAAACCAGATGACTTCAGGTTGAACACGCCTTGACTCTAGTATGACAATAGGACATGCATTAATTTGCTTCAACAGGGCTCACATAAGAGCTCTGAGACTGAATCAATCACTGAGGTTTCTACAGCTGTGGATTCAACAGATTTTCATCTTGGTGGTCAAGATGAAAAACATGGAACATGATTGCCTTAATTTGTGATTTATGAATGACCAGAGGCAGTAAAGAGGGAACAGCAGCAGCTAAATCTCAGGCAAAAAAAGACAAAAAGACACACACATAAAAATTTAAATAAAGCAAAACCTTCTACAATAGAGATATGGCCTAAATTACGAGATAACGGTCGTGTCCGAATACCATGAATGAGTCCTGGAACTTTCATTCAGAGCAGATCCTGTTTCAGTTAACTACCACATTATCCTCCCAGTCTTAATGGGTCCATTAGAAGCTGAAACCCTCCACTGAATAATAAAACCTTCCCATATTTGACATCAATCAAACATATATCACCACAAATATGTAACTGTAAGAGTCGAATCAACCACTACACAGCACAGATGCAGTTTCCATTACCAAATACAAGTTACAAATAAAAACAGCCAATTCTAAAAGAAAGTTTCAGTCTTCAGTGTTAGTTTAGTCACAAACATGCCAAGGGAGACTCAACAGCTGGGTTGTGTTAGAGCAAGGCAGAATTAAGAGTGTGCAGATAAGCCGCTGCTGGCATTAAGAGCTGAGTAGTCCACACTACGACATATCTGAGGCTCTCGGCCTGGGCAGGACGAGCAGGGTCGCATGTCCCCATTTAGCCAAGTTGACAACATAAGTAGATTTATCGCCTAGATTTCTGCCATGCTACACAGTCAAGCTGTACTTCCTCCTACCACACAAAATAAATATAAATATTGGAACTGAGCGCCAAGCCCTGCTGTGTGAACGCAGCGCTGATGCAGGCCAGAGAGGAGCAACACCTTTTAGCAGGTTTAATTTGCATCGCTGACCCCGTGACCTCAAAGGGACATGGAACGAGGTAAAGCTAAAATCATTTTTAAAACAGGCCCAAGGTCCTATTAAAAATTAATCAGGCTGATTGATAAAATCATCCAGAAATATGAATAAAAATGGATCTTATTTGTAGATCAGATAAGAAAAATAGTGTGTTTCCAGCTTTCTTTCTTTTTTCTTTTTTTACATATTTTGTTTTATTCTACATAAAATTTCAAACAAATTGAAATCCTGGGTTTGTAGGGCTGCTATTAACTACTATTTAAGTAACTGATTAATCTATCAATTATTCTGACGATAAATCAAATTAAATAAAACGGCACATTCTGCATATTTTTCATTAAACCACTTAAATATTTTTTATGCAATATTAGAAATAGATTAAATATACAAAAAAGTAATAATTCACTGTTACTTGTGATATCAACATGTGAAAAGATCAGCCCTTCCTGTTTGGCTAATCATCAACACAGAATTGATCTGATCTGTTAATTTTTTGTTTTGATTAATCAATTAATAATTGAATAGCAAAAGTGCTTAATTGCATTTTTTTGCAAAGCAAAAACTATTTCACTTGAGGAGTTCTGGGCACAACGTATTTACAGATGAACAAGGTATTTTTTGTGTATTAAATGCAAAATGTATATATTTTTTTGATTTGACTCCTTCGAGTGTGTTCTTCCAGAAAGTGTGATGTATTAGAGCCGATTCGGTTACAAAATCACTTGACGATTATTTCACTAATTGATTCTTCAAGATTTATCCGATTAACTGTTTCAGCTCTGTAGGTTTATGATTAGCAAACCAGAGGAAAACAGAAACCCATATCCATGGTAACAACACTGAACGTGACGAGCAGAGTGACTGTGTTGTGTATTCGCTGGTAAACACAGATTAAGATTCGCCGACATGTCAGAATGAACGATGAAGCCGTACAAAAACAAGCGTCTGCAGCTTGACAGCAGTGAGTGTTTGCAGGCAGGACACAGTTAATCACTGAGGCAGAGGATACTGAGACTGGGGAAGCTATCCAAGTAGACACCATAATGGCTTGAATGCTTGTAGAGGCCCAGCTATAAATAGTCAAGGACTACCCTAATGCCCCAACTCCTTATCAACACTGGAGGGCTTTTGCTTTGGTGCAAGGAGCCAAGGCTTTCGCACGTGGCACTAAATTTGACCACAGGACACACACTTGATGTGGGAGAATCACTTAGAGGATAAACCTTTGCACACTAATAAAACCGTGCTCTTACTAGCTCTCAGAACGAGTTTTTAAACCCATGCAGCTTTAATTGCAACATTTATAAGCTAAACTCCAATATAATTCTAATAAAAAAACAAACTGATATAAAGGAACAATACAGATTAGATATGTGTATGATCAAACAGCTGTGTGATATAATTTAAATTACGCCCGTCAGCAAGTTGGTTTATTGAGAGAGAAAGCTAAAAAATATGAAACATCTTTAAAGGTACATATTTGTGGACGATAATTGACCCAGAAATTATGATAAATAATAATATTACTGTTTTGAGATCATTTTCAAGTAATGTATTGATAATGGGATAAGTAACATTGGAACTGGAATATATTTTAAATATCCAAATAAAAAACACAGCAAGGAAAAACAATTAAAAAAAACTAAAATAAAAAACACACAACCAAAACCATAAATAAAATGAACTATTCTTATGGTTATAAATAAAAATATATTTAAAAAATGTATTTTAAAATTTTTATTCATAAAAATAAAAAATTCTATATTTATAAAAATGCATAAATGTATAAATTGAACAAAAACAATATCTATTGTGACAAATTTAATGCTTTGTGCAAACTGGACACTGGAGGAACTACCTTAAACATATTAATTAATTATTCTTTGCTGTTAGTAGAAATGTTCACTCTGTTCATAAGACAAACATAAAACAGATAATTGGAGTTATGTGTGTTTTCCATGCTCTGTAGTCTACAAAGGAGTCAGTACTAAAAGGATATGATTAGAAATTGATCTGTTATTGTGAGGCTGAATTTCTCTTACCTGAATTTCCCAACTGTTTGTAAAATCTGTACTCCAAATGGAGCTGTGGCGCCCTGGACTTTATGGGTTCCTGAAAGAAAAAAGACAAAGAAATGATAAATACACAGCAGATAAATCGATCAACTTAAAAATGTCAATTTCATTTTATTAATTTTATTATTACATATTTACAAATATGTAAACGACTGAACACTTTTGCTTGAGTTGACTGTGGGGGATGAGGTTGGATGCAAAGTGTTTTAAGCTGCTACACAGCAGCTTTTGTGATGACATGGCTGATATTCAAGCCACCAGGTCCTACTGTTCATTATATTGCCAGCTGCAGCCTCACAACCTAAAATGTAATCTGATTAACCCCACTTTGGTGATGACAAGGGCATTTCAGACAAACGTAGCGAGGTTAGAACCAACACAATCAACTTAATTCCTTGCCCTTAATCTGCCTTAATCTTTAATATTCAACTTGATTGATTCAACAGGCAAACGACAGTTCGGTTAGAGCAGCGTTCAGTAGTCATGCGTCGCTGAATTCATTCAACATACCATGAAATTATTACACCAGCATGTAACATATGTTTGACTCCAAAAAACATCAAGACCAGTTGGTTAAGTTGGGGGGGGAAAAATCTTCTGCTTCTCTAGCTGCACACTGCCAGCCAGCTAGGTGAAAAAAGCGCTTTTCTTTGACACAAATTCAGCTGTTTTCAAGATATTTCTGGTTGTGAAAAACAGAAAATGGTGGTGTGGAAAACACAAGCAGCCAGTCATCTGCTAATATCAGCCTGTTGATGCTTTGTGTTGCTCTATAAAGTTCAGACAAAGAGAAGAAAAAAGGTATCATATTCTACAATGTTATATTTTCAAGGGAGTATTAGCAGTAGGGTATAATTGTTGTTATAAATAAAGGCATTCAGAAGAATTTTGTTCTATTTTTACTCCAGTTCATCACACCCGAGAATCTCATATCAGCCGAGGTCAACTGATGATTAAACCTCTTTTAATCACGTTGCAGGAAGACAGTGAGGGGGGAAATAACACAAAGGGCAGGAAAGATGGAGTTTGGACTGTTAATCATCAAGGAAAGCACCCTAATACAGAAAAGGTTTCTCATAAAATCAAAAGAAGACAAGTAAAATAAAAAATGGCATGAAATGGAGGCACAGCAAGGAGAGAATAAGGAGAGTCTAATAAATGATCAGCTGTATACATTAACAGATCAGAGACAGATGTGTAATAAAAGTGCTAAACTATCAATAACCAGCTGGCTAAAGATTGGAGACTTGATCAATTTTAAAAACAGGAACTGGTTAACAAAATACTGAAAAGAGAGGGTTTTTTTGGTTCTTTATTCATCAGATGAAGGAGAATTAAAAACCTTCAATATTTTTGTCAGTTAATTTATCACTTTTTCAGCTTAAATTAATCAAAATGTCTGAATGGAAAAATATGAACAATAATGAATCTCTTTCACTTTCTGCTGTACTCAGAAATCATCTTTTTTTTTTACTTGGAATAAATCAAAACCAGTCAAAATTGGCTAAACAAGACCAGAAAATGGTGTCAGAAGAAAAGCTCAATTGAAATGTTTGTCTTTTAAAAAAAGAGAAAACTAAAATGACTTCCACATATTTGTCCTTATAATCAAGGTTGATTCCACAAAAACTATTTTTACACTACAGAAAAATACAAAAAATAAAAAGACATTGGATTATTTCTCTATTATCTGGTCATTTGGTCAGCGCAGGAGACATCACGGCGAGAATAAATGCAACTATGCACGCAACAAAGATGAAACTGAGTGGAAGACAAGAGGCAATAGAGAGGAGTGGAGGCCTGTGGGAGTGAAACACGTGACTGGTTTGGGAGGTGGTGTGGGGAACGGCTGCAGCGTCATCCGCCTCCCACATGAACACAGACGAGTGTGT
The DNA here is from genome assembly GCF_000485575.1 of Poecilia formosa. Classification (NCBI taxonomy): domain Eukaryota; kingdom Metazoa; phylum Chordata; class Actinopteri; order Cyprinodontiformes; family Poeciliidae; genus Poecilia; species Poecilia formosa. Next base: position 3,297,564 of record NW_006799977.1, on the reverse strand, counting down.
CTCACACAAGTCAGGCCACGGCAGAGAGCACAGGGACAGAAAATACTAAATATATAAATAAAAAAGAGGTAAAAAAAAAAAAAAACAGATGGCAGCAAGCTGCAGGACCCTATAAAACAGCTTACAATGGGAAACACAGGCTTATGGCAGCTTCATGTACTTAGGAGTCATCTTTATTCCCAGCAGATGGGCTAAGCTGTAGCTGTGTAAATGACCAGGGTCGAACTGCGAGAGCCTGGTGAGGCAGGTTTTTTCATCACTATGTTTTCTGAGTCTCTGGTACAAATCATTTATAGCCTTCCTTTATGCATACCTGAACAGTCTTGAATAGAGATAAGAACAACACATGCAAGGATAAACTTCCTCAAAATTATGGAAAACGTTGTTTTGAGGAGGAAAAAAGCTGAGTTATCAACATTTGATGTGAGTAGGCCTGTCACGATAACAAATTTTGCCGAGCAATTATGTGTCTAAAAAATTATTGCGATAAACGATAATATTGTTTCAAGATCTTTTGACACTGATTTAATGGAAATGACTAATAATGCATGTGATTTCCTGCCATAGGTAGATAAACTTTATTTTCAAAAGAACACATAACACTGGAACTGATTAACTAAATAAACAAAACAACCAAAAACAAAAATAAAACGGATTCTCAGCCTTCATTAACAAAAAACGTACTTGAATAAAAACTAAACATAAAGCCAAAGTGGAAATAAATACTGCATTCAACCAAAAGAGTGCAGATATGAAATCTGTATACTATATTGCCATTCAGTAATCACTAGATTTAAATAGAGAAGATGGGCCATCCGACTACCTAATGCAGTAGTTCACACTACACGATTTTTTGCCCCTCCCCTTATGACAATCTTAGATCGTTGGTCGATCTAAGATTGTCGCTGGTGATTTCGTAACCGATCATCCTGCAGTGTGTGGTGGGTTACAGTAGATCGTTGTGGCCGCTCCGATCTAAATCAGGGGTTTTGACCAACCAGGAGCTTAACGCTGAACGTGACAGGTAGCCAATCAGAAAGCACGGATTCTCCTCTGTGCTTTCTGAGGGGAAATTATGGAGGGGAATCCCAAACAGCTGACACGGCGCAACACGAAGTCCAGCGGACATTGGAGATGATATGTGGAAACAACATTAATATTTATCCAACATTTCGTGCAAAGTATATAGAAAGGAAAAGGGGAGGAGTTGGAGCCAAATTGCTACCGTAGTTGATAAACCCGGTAACTTTTCAGCTGTTCTTCGTTAACGTGACATAAATAGGTTATAATGATTTTCATTCAGTCAGGACTTTATGCTGAATCTAGCCACATACATCACAGGTAGATTCTAGTAAAGCATTGATTAATGCCTGATTTTAAAATTAGTTAACTGGACTTGCAGCCATTATTTTGTGCCCATGTGGCTGGACACCACACGGCATGACGAACCCGATCGAACCATTATACCTAGGATTTCTGTCAGGTTTTGAAAATGGGCCGACAGTGCGCCAACAACTCGTGTAGTGTGCGCAGGATATTACATTGATCAAGAGCACTGGAGTTGAGCCTTTTTCCATTCAGTGCCATCAACAGAAAGAGAAAAAGACAAGAAGAGACGATAAAGCCATTAATTAAAATGAGGTCGATAGGTTTAATTTATCGTACGATTAATTGATTTATCGTTTATCGCGACAGGCCTAGATGTGAGCAGCTCAATCCGCGTCGTACTTTCTTCAAAATAAAGTTGCACAAATGTTTCAAAGTCCTGCTACTGATAATATGATGCAAACATGCTTAAAGATTTAGCATTTTCTTATATGCAAAAGTGTAACTTAACATGGCAGTAACAAGCTTTTTCATGTAGGAGAGCACATAAAATTACAACTATATTCTGGTAATTTCAAAAACTAAAAGTCTTAGTCTGGCCCTAATGCTCTGTCCTACATAAAGCATTTTCAATCTGTATTTTTTTATTGATTTAAAATGATTAATACAATATTTTTAAATGAAAAATCGTAACACACAAGGGGATGGTGAGGAAAGAAAGTGAATGCTGTTTGACAATATGAGCAAGATGGACAGCTGGGATGATCTAATGCAATATATAAATAAATATCTGCGTTGTTTATCATCTATGAACCCGATGCGACTTGTGACACACTGCGTATATGTATGCCGCGTCCAGAACAACAGACCCAGCATTATGCATACAACCCAGAATAGCTGCTGACCTTTGCTCGCTCGCACTGAACCATTTCACAACCTGCAGTGTGATTAATTTATTCTTGGGCTAATTAGCTCTTATTTCAGCGTGCAGAGTTTTGCTGAATGATCCCAGACAATTGAAAATGGCGGCAGGAATCTTTATTGACGCCGTCTGTAGGATTAGAGGTGTCTGTGGTATAAATGAGAAAGCGTTTTCAGAGAGCAACAGCTGGCTGCTGTGCAGCACATCTCCAGTTTCAGATTTAACATACTGAGATGGAGCCATTAGCTGCCTAACAAACTCCAATGTGATTATCTTGGACTGCAGGGATTGCACAGAACTGAACTATAACGGTTCAATCGAGACTTTTGTAGTTGTTGCATAGACCCAAATTTTAATGGAGGGTTTTATCATCACCGCCAGACTCAATGGCACATATTTATAAAGCCAATCCTACATTAAAATTACACTCCAGGGATGAAAGGGTTACACCACAACATTCCTAATTACAGCGACGTGACATCCAGCTGCTGTCGTTACAGCACATCTGGCGAAATAAACGTATTGCAAGTACTAGATTTGTGTATTTTATACACCAATTAAGGAGTTTTTGATTTGGCAGTCAAGATCAAAAGTCTTGTAAATTTTTTGGGAAGCCATCGTTTCTCGTTTTAGGAGCTGCAGGTTTTGTTACATCCCTACTCACTATGATAATATTTGTGATATTAATAGAGATGTACCGATCAATCGACCAACGATTTCAATCCTGTTGTTATTTTCCCTTGATTGGTTCTGATCGGAGCCACCAAAGAGGAACAAGTGTTTAATGTAGCAGTATTTTTTAAGTAATGTAACTTTTATCTGGACATACAAAACTTCAGAATGGTCCAGTTTGTCTCTTTTGTGTATCAATTTCTTCATTAGATGCTATTTATTCTGCCAAAATAATAATTGGCATTAATAACGCAGATGTACCGACAGCACTTCATTCAACCATCATAAAAAAGCCTTAAGGAAAATATTATGCACTTTTAACTTGAAATAACATTTTTTAAGCTTTCTAAAATTGCTTAAATGTCATCTCCACTCATAAAAACACGCCTATATGAATGCCGTGTGCATTATGGGTTCAAGCTACAGACTGAATAATCTTACAGACAAATTACAGAAAGTAGCTTTTTGTTGTTGTTTTTTTTTTTTTTACTGCTGCTGGAACGAAACTTAGTGCTGGGTGAAGCCTGAGAGATGAACCGCAGACAAAAATAAAACGGTTTCTTTTAATATTCAACAGCTTTATGAGTGAAAACCTTCTTATTTGCACAAATTTCTTCAGTCAAAAAATTATTTTAATGGAATTACCATTGCTGTTTGAAAACACATACCATATAAAGACAGACAGCTGTATTTGTGATCTTGTACAATTATTAAAAAAGCATAACAAAGCTAGATGAGTGGAGATTTAGGTTTAGGAAAGTTAGACTTCAGCAACACCTTCTGCTACCATCGTCACCTACTCTGAATGCGTGTTATGGATTTCAAAAGAAGTTTTTTAAAACTAAATTTAAAAGAAAATCTGTATTTCCTTGTTTTGTCTTCAAGTTCCCATACAGTGAAAGCTGGTTTATACACAGGAAGTATAAAAAAAACACTTCAGTGCAACAAATCTGTCAACATATATTGAGAAAGAAAGAAAAAACTAAGGCGTAAATACTTCAATAGGAATATGCAGAAGTGAAAGGCTACTGTAAGACGAGAGCAAAACGTACATAAAACGTTCCTGGGCATCCACACACATGAAGCCAACAGGCATGTCTCCTTTGTCCAGTAACAGGAGCAAGGCGTGGCATGAAAACAGCAAATGCTGTTGTGTTCTCTTTGAGTCTGTACTTGATAAATACCAATTTAGTAGGTCCTAATAAAAGCTGGTAATGACACAGAGCACTCAAGCAACAGTAGATACTAATTTTTGTTGCTGACTTTCTTATTACAGTGTACTGTAGGAAGAGCATTTGTATTGGATTTAAAATTGAACCAGAAATCAGTCTGAGTGCTTGTCAAGCTGGCTATGGTATTAGTTTCACTGTCAGGTTGCGATTCGATTTTTAGGCTCAAAGATATTTTTTTCACTTAAAAGTTTTTTGCCTTGAATTTTTATTTACCCTCAAAGACTGGGCGTACCAAACAAAACGAGGCAATTACATCAGCAAACACTGAGTGGTAACTCCTACCACTGCACAAGTGTATCACTATAAGTGTGAAAATAAAAATATTAAGACTTTGATTCAGACACAGCAGCTGTACTTTATGTTGCTTCAGAGTGAATAAAAATAAAAAAATAAAAAATTTCCCTTACACACATTGTTCCATACAGATATTTGCAGTCAGGATTAAAATATGGTATTCTAGACATATACTTGTCATTTTACAGCGTTCACTAAGTGAAACTGAATTATAATCACCTCAAAGTCAGAGAACATCCCTAAAATTCATCAACACTGAGTAAGTAGAAGTGTCCCAGAGGAGCGTTACCTATAAACAAAAGCAGTAATACTTTCCTTCTTAGGATGCATTCACATCAGTCCGCTTTAATCAAACTCTAGTCCGTTTGCCTGGAAAGTCTGGTTCATTTTGGGGAAGTGTGAACACATAGCCGAACTCCAATGTGAACCAAAAATGCAAACTCTGGTCCAGCTAAAATCCTTGGTCTTGATTCATTTGAACTGAACTCTATGCCAAGCTGACCGGAGACCTCTCTAAAGGCAGGACGTTAACTGTAATGCAGGGAATTCTGGGTAAATATAACCAAAAGAAATGCACTACCAAGAGAAATGACTCGTAGGGTTTCACCAAAGACAAAATACAAATCCTAAAACCACAAAAATCCATTTTGTTTACATTTTGTGACAAAGGAAGTTGCACTCTTGTCTTCTTCTGAGGTTTTTATGCCGTTTCTACTTGGTTCTTCGTGCACCGCCATCACAGGCGAGCAGGGGAACAGGTTTTTCAAAGGGTTTGGTTGGTTTGACGGAGCAGTGTGAAAGCAAACCAAACCAATGTCCTGTCACGAAAAAATTTTACTGGGTGATAAATTGTCCCAGAAGTTATTGCGATAAATGATAATATTGTTGTTTTGTGATCATTTTTAAATAATATAATGGGAATGGCATAATAATGCAAGAACACATTCTCGAATTAAAACCATAAATGTAATTATAAGTAAAATGTAAAAACATTTGAAATGCTCATCACTCCCCCTCAACAAAAGCCATCCAAAAATCATCTATAAACTAAGAAGTACAACCCTAATTGTTCCTCTAGTGGAAACATGCATTTATCCTGTTTGGTGACAGAGCATTTAAAGTCTTAACATCTTTAAATCTCCTTCTAAACATGTGTATCTCAAAACTGTTAAAAATAGTCTGAGGTGTGGTTCTAGTCTTTTTTTTTTCTCCTCTGCCAAATTATAATCATCCAATTCTGTCTCAGTTATTTTGGTTCCAGTTGACCTCTTCAATTAAAATGTTTTAAACACAGATTGAAGCCATAAGTGGAAATTCATTCCGTCACCCAGATCCAATAAAAATAGAGTGACCTATAGTTTCTCACATTAAATTCAAATAATGAACAATGTCAGTGTGACTCCGACAGGAAAGGTTCAAATGGAAAAAGTGACTAGTGCTTCACCGTGATCCATCCAGGATGTTACCCTTGAAGGTGCAATTACAGCACACAGTGCTTCGCAGGCACACACCCTACTCCATTTTCCAACCCATTTATTTTGTAAGGTTACAATTTACACTAAAGCATTTCTGACCAAAACTGCATCATCATGCTTGATGTTGCACAATTTATCTGCTCCAACAATTTTGCAAGTAAAACCCCTGGTGAAGGTTTTAGAACCAAATCTTCTCAAAGAAACAACAATGTGCGTTTGTGCGTACAAACAGGGTTGCTTCTGGCTACTGATTAATTAGGGGATTAGCTAGTTGACTGAAGGTAGGCTTTTTACATGCTGTTGACATCTCAGGATTTATTCAGTCTGCCCAGCATGCACTCCCGAAGGCCTGAGAGGGGTAAGGGAGGACCTTAAATCGTCAAAATGTCACTTTAATTCCAGAAAAACATGCTGATAAGGCTTTTGTGGCTTCACAGTTCTCCGACAACTGCCTCATGCCCAGCTTGTGTAAGCTGCTCAGCTAGACTGCAACCAGAGCTGCTTATCATGCTTCAGTGGGAGGCAGACAGGAGAGCTGGACACAACACCTCAGATTTCCATCCCAATATCACGACTGACCGGCACCGAGAGCGACTCCACTCAGAGAAACCATCTCGCTTAAATGCCTCTGCATTAGTGACTCAGCCATTACATAAAACAGGTACAGGAGGTATTCATCATTACTGTTCAATATACACTGCAAACAATTACCAACAGAAACATAACCTTTGCACTTTTCTGAGAAAGAGGTTTTCATGAAAGATTTCCTGATATTAAAATATGAATGGGAATCTGGGTGACGAGTTACATCTTAATGTACATATTATTAGAGTTGAATGCTGAAAAGGCAAAGTAATGATGTAAAGCAGGCAGTGACAGCAGCATTCATGTTTGGGGAAAAAATGGCAAAAATCAGACAAGAAAATATTTAAACTCTGGACCAGATATCTTCTGTCACAACAACAAAAAAACTGTTCAGTATGGCTAATATTCAAGTTCCTGAAAAATAAATTAAAAAAGAAAACTTTTTTCTATGAAATGTCAGTAGTGTAGAGAAACACTTTTAGTGGCTGAAGGTAACGTAACAATGGAATGAGCAACATGGACTCAAAGTTTTCTCATTCCATCGACAGAAATGATGAAACAAAAAAAAATGAATCATTCATTTTTTGCATAAGTCCACCACTGCCACCGTAAGTTAAAGCAATTGTGCCGTTTCATGGTGAAGTATTTAGTAATGCCATTATTGAATTTGCAGAAGAAAAACATATCAGCCAAAACACATCTTGCATTTGGGGGATAAAACATAAACAGACATGATTTCTGTAGTTCAAATGATAAAATTTTGGCTCAAGACAACCAAATCAAAGTGTCAGTTTCTGTAAATTTGGGGGTATATTCTACATTTGATTTTAATAGAGAAACTAACCTATCTAGTAACACATTAATCATGTTAAAATTAACAACAAGAACTTCATAATTTCTTTCTTTTTTATTTCTTTCTTTTTTATTCTATGAAATTTCTGTCCAATTGTTTTTGTGTATATTTTTGGGTAATTGTATATTGTTGTCTAAATCCATAATGAATGAGTAAAATTAGTGACAAAAGTTGTATTTTTGTCACCTTTAATTAACCGATATTGAACACATAACGCAAGTCTCCTTCATATCCATCTGTCACAAAAAAAATTTAAACTAAAAATGTAAATTTTCACATCTATACATCAACAAATATTAGTTTTACGATCCGTTTATTTGGTAACCAGTCAGACTATAAATTCATTACTCTCAGTCCCTGTAAAACGCTGCAGTGTACGGACATGGCTGACACACAAAGCACAGTGGGGCTCTGTTCATCCTCCTAGACAGTCACTCCAATATCAGCCTCTGACAGAGAAACCCTGCACTGTACAATAAGTGTTAACACTACAGCATTCACTTATTGCTGTCCCACAAGCTTCCCAGAGATATTACAGCCGCCCATCGTGGCCAAAGGGAGTAATCGCTGCGGAGAGGATTCCACGTCTAATTATCACTCATAAACTGATGATATCAGAAGTGATTGTGAGAAGTCCACCTCACCCTCCTGTCTCACTGTGAAACACAGGAGAGGAAAAGAGACTAAAATCCAAGCTGGAAGGGCTTGATGGCATTTTTAAGATAAACTGAAGACAGATGGAGAAATATCGGATGGCTAATTTAAACATTCAAACTGTTTTTTTTTTCCCTTTGAGGTCCCTGGATCGCCCCTAAAACGCCCAGTCTACCCTCGGTCGCATAAAGGTCTGTCAGTTAGAGAAAACACGCAGCTGGACTGACGGTCGTGTCGACAGGGCCTTCCAACAAAGGCAACCTTTCAGCACTCTGTTTCTCCCTTCTCTCTTGTCTTTGCCACTACGTTTACAGCAGCTGAAAGGACAGGCGTGCAACACATCTGTCTGATCATGTGCTCACAGTGGCATTCCTCTTCATCCCAGCTGCACGAAGGTGTGCCTCAAAGGGCAAAGCGACTACACAAGAAAAACAGACGATCAAAAGGTCTCAACTACATGCCAATACTCCTCCATAAACTGGAGTTTACAATCTATCACAAACAAGAACAAAGAGATTAAAATCAGGCAGCCATATCAGAGTAATAAACAAAGTCACTTTCCTGGCTGTGTGGTAAATTATCAACCTTTATTCAGGCAGTCAAAGTAATAAAGTATACCATAAAATTTTTACCAAGAAGACAAGTCATTTAGATTTTACGTAATCAATGTGTTAAGATTAGCATTTGCTAATTTTTTTTTCTAAGTAGACCAAAAAGAAAATGCAGCACTAGGCCAACTGATCGATTGAATCTGGGGAAAACAGATGTTGGTCTCATGAACTAAAACAACTTGTAAATTAATGGATAAATAATTGCCTGACTGCGAAGGGCTCCAGAACGCAACCACAAACTCTGTCGAGTCAAACCCTTTTCTTTATCCCTGGCTGCACTGGCGCAGCTGACATTTGTGCAGTCATGAATATTTTTTCCTTTCTGTTCAAGTTGCATAAATAAAAGACAACTAGACAAGTTCAGTGCTCAGCCTCAACCTATCACCAAACCCTGCTTTGCCTGCAGCTGAGTCAGGCACCATTAAGGCCTCCCAATCCAAACTGGTTTGTCTGTTGAACTTGGTACCAACTTCTCAGATTTAATGGAGTAGCCATATTGTTGTCGAGGATATAACTCCTAAAATATTATAACGGCTTTATGTCAGCAGTGGTCCAAGGAGTCTTTGTTTTTTCCAGTGGTGGACTAAACTAAAAAGTAAGTTATAAAACACTAATTATAAACATTAGTCCTGTTACATTAAAGAACTACACCGATACAGTATTTAGCAGAAGCTAATGCTAAAGAGCTAAATCCAAATTATATCTGCCCTCAAAAGACTAAAACTCTCGAGCACCAATGTAATTCTGACATAATTTGCATGTTCTATGATGCGCTTAGATATTGTATGTATTTTTATATCTTGTTCTCTACTGTCCATGTTTTATTTTGTTCCTGCATGTTAAAGTTACAGTGAGGAAAAACCTGTAACTTTATTTTACAATAAAGTGATCTTCACACACTTCAACATAAGAGCATGAATATAAATGTCTAACTGCTTGAAGAAATCTTAAAAGTCGACATCAAAAACTTCACAGATGTCAAAATTTATTCAAATGAAAGTTTACAAAACAGTAAATTTGTGTTTTCTATTTTATAAGGAAAAATTACTTTCGGAGACGCCAAAGGCGCTAAATGTTTTCAAAGTTAGCTAAAGCGTTAAACAAAATATTTGCTCTGCTATTAGCACATTAGCAGAAGTGTGCAAACCACTGGTGTTTAGTCAAAAATATTAACATGATGAACATTGGGAATCTGCATGATGGTCCCTCACATGTTCTCCCTGTGCAGTTGTGGGTTCTCTCTGGGTACTCTGGTTTCCTACTACAGTCCTACTGACTAGAAGGTGAATTGACTTCTCTAAATTGCATGCGAGAGCAGGATTATATGTACTGAGCGTCCGTTTTCCATAGGATGAACTCGCGACCTTTACAGGATATACGCGCCTCCTACCCAATGAGAAGGGCACAAGCCACCACAGCCCTAACAATAAATGGGAAGAAACAATGACTGGACAGATGGAGGTCGAAACACCAGTGATGCAACTTCCTTAAAAATCCCCAACAAGAGTCTCAGATGTTCACTCGACTTCAAATGTCACATCTGAAGACCATTAAAGAAGCTTAGAGGATCTTCTCTGCTTGTAAAAACAAGGATCTTAACGATGACTGGACTGTGTGTTTGTGCTGCAGACATCATAAACTAACAACGCATTTGTTCTGGGAAGCACAACATACCACCATAGCAATATCAGTTTGCAAAATGTTAATATCACAAAGGACTGGAATGCAGTAATTGTATTGTTACTGTGTCTAATACTAATTTTCTGCTGAATTGAGTTTCATGGCAGTAGATGCTCAAGATGCTAAAGTACAAAGAGAAGATAGGAAGTATCTACTTCAATATTTACCAATATTATCACCACTGCACAATCTTCTATTCTTATGCTAATTATTAAGTTGTTAATTTAATAAATAGCAGTGACATTAACAAATGTCAGTTACCTTTAACAAATTGATGGTGAGTAAGTTATGAGCAACAAGCTGCACAACGGCAACACACACAATGCTTGCTCATTTAATCTGAAGCAGAAGCTGAACTCATTTCCCCCCCCAACAGTAAAAATGTCACCTTCTGGCCAGTTAATGCCATTCTAAATAAATTTTCCATTTAATTTTTTTTTCAGCCAACTAATGTCCTTCCTTCACTGACCCGTTTTAGATGTAAAATAAATGCCAATTGTGTTTACTGATGAAATGATGAAAAAAAAAAAGTAAAACATTTTTGTAGATTTCAAAACCATCACATCTCTGTATCTCTAAACTGCATTGAATTGTTAATCTGCAAGTGAGATGGCAAAAATATGACTCCTCAAGATATCCAGTAACTTAGTAGACAAAGTGATAAAGGAACAGTAAACAGTCTGGGTGCATCCAAATGTTGCAACTTATTTAAAACCCTGAGCAAAACATTAGTCAGAAGTCTTGCATCATCAAATTCCCGTTTGTGACGCCAAGACTCTGTAAGCATTATTTTAGGTTTGGCACGTAATTGAGGTGCCAAACAGAAAAGGTCACAGTGTGGTGCTAAGTGTATGTTCATTTTTTTTTTGCTGTACTCCATAAGGCGCCCCTTCAAAAAACTTATTTTAATTTTCCTCTGTGGATTAATTCAGTATTTTTGAATACTGAATTAAAATCAAGTTTGAAGATGAAATTCACAGCAAAAAAAACCCACCTGTTTTCTTCCTAAGTACTTAAAAATAACTTGTAAAAGTACAAACGCGCCCCTGCTTTCATTGGGTCTTTCTAGAGTCCAACACTTCATCCTCTCTATGATTCATCCAGATAGATGCTAGTGGGACTGCAAGGTCCTGGCGGCAGATGAAGATGGCACTGCTGATCGTTCCAGATATAGCTGGACATTACAGAGGTAAAAATACCCAACAGATGGGAGGTTCTCAAGCTAAAGGGGCTGAGGCAGAGAGTGCAATTAAAGATTTCAGGAGAGCAGAAGTGCAATTATGGCTTTGTGCCAACCGCGGAGCTTTTGAATGCCCACGCACACATCCTGGCATCCACATGAGAAAGAGTCATGACGGATGAGGAAACATACATGGAAGTAGCTGTAGGGAAAATGACGAGCACACCAAGAGTATGGACACTAGACTAAACCAGAATTTCAGTTTCATGTTTCTGACATCAAAGTGTTCCTGGGGAAGAATGTATGACTGATCAGAAAGCAATCCAAACTCTACAAGTGGCAACAGAAATGATGTTAAGAGAAGTAGGCGTTCAGAGGAAACTGTTGGGCAATCAGAAAGCAAACAAGCCTCGACATTTTATGTGGTTTAACCGAAATAAACATCACCGATACTGAACAATTGCTTAAGAAAAGTCTAAATTTCTAAAACAAGGTCCCTCAAATGTGTCCCAAAGTATGGAAATGTAGTTTGATGTAGTCTGGATAAGAATGTATAAGAATACATTTATCAGAACAGTTTAATCTGTAATTAACTTTATAAATTATTGGATTTAGATGGTGTTCTGTGAGTTTTTTCGCCCTCGTCTTTGCCATAACAGAGGCAGAAACGCTCATGAGGTCCAGATGTGGGAAAAAGACAGGCTCTATTCACTTCCTGTTTCTCTGCGTCACTTAAAAACTGCTGCATTTTAAAATCAAAAACACTTTCAGGCTAATAAAATTAGCAAAGAAGCATTTGTAACATGGGATGCAAACTATGCAGACAGAGTAACAGCAACTGACTGGAAAGTTTCAAGAGACGAGCACTTACCAATTTGATGGCCACATATTCATTAGTGTAGAGGTTTTTGCCCAACCTCAGCTCTCCAAAGTTACCGCAGCCGATTTTTTTGCCCACACGAAAGTTCGGGCCAACCATAAGAACTCCAGAATTGGTCCCTGTACCCCTGCCGCCAGTCCTGTTGGCCGTCGACTTAGACATCTTTTTGCCTTCCTCTGTCTCTCCTTTGCCCCCTCTCTTATCAAAATCCATAAGCTTGTGATACCCTGGCCTCTCCACGGTTATTCTCCAGCCATGCAAACCATAGAAACTCCAACAACAGTAATGGAGGGCACTTTAAAGAGGGAGACAGATATCACAGAACAGAGGAGAGGCGTTGCTGTTAAAAAATCCCGCGCACACTTAAACGAGCCAACACAGCAGCTGAAGTGGCCTGTGTGTCAATCATACAGCTTTTCGAGGATGTTGGTTATAAACAGGAGCTCCTTTTTTGTGGATTTCTTGACTCCAGTCTCATTCCCCGGCCCGATGAAAACGGCGGGTTTCGCTAAGCTGTTCCCGCTGACACACATACAACGGTAATCATGAAAAAGCACTCCAACGCGCAGCTACTGCTTCCACAAGGCCACTTGGGAACGTCATCTGGAGCGCCGCCTTTCTTCTGGTCAGCCTTCATTCACGCAGTGGAGACGCTCCATGTTGCACGGCTACGACTGGACTCAACCCAAAGGTCCAAGGAACAGCAAAACCGGGAACAGCTGGGACTGACGTCAGCCTGTCTGAAAAACAAAACAAAACACAGACTAATCAGTTTATAGATTGAGAAAATGTTTTTAAGAGCTTGCAACAGCCCACGTCATTATAAGTGGCTTAAACGTAAAGGTTATCTTAACTCAAAGTTATTAATCTTCCTTTAAAAAAAAGAAAAAAATAATCCATTGTTCCTATACATACTCTTCCCCGATCACATGAAACTGGAAAGTATGAGCATTTGCATTTTTCCCCATCGGCAGGTTGATGCATAACTTTTAGTGAGATGAAAAAAGAAAAATCCCCACCGTTTAGTTTGTGAGGCAAATTTTCAGTGAGCCATGCAAACATGCCTACATTCCTGGGGCATTAAAGTTCTGGTGAATGAGATCTACATGGATCCGTTTCCCAGTACGTCAGCTGTCACTAAAGCGTACGACGGCGGCGCGACTTACAACAGCCCCCGCCTCCAACGGTCCCTCATGTCCCCGAGGAGCCGAGGAAGACTGAAACTGTTCCAGTTTTTAAATGTAAACCAAAGACGCATCTTTTAAATATCTAAGGATTTTATTTTTTTTGGTAAATTTCCAAAACTGTTTATTTTTGAATTAAGGAAATATTTTTTATTGAGTAATTTTTTTTTATGCACATTTATATTTTGGGCGAGGTTTTATGCTTTCGATAACCACAAGTTTTTTTTTGTTGTTTTTTTTACTACATTTGCTAGCTCTTTGTATTTATTTTATATTTAAACTACCTGTAATTTCACACTTGTATTATAAATGTTATATTTACATTACCAATGTTGAACACTTTGGATGAGAGTAGCTTCCCAACATCAGGCTTGTGATTTTTTAAAAATATTCTATAAAATATACATTTTTCATTTAATTTTACAAATTTTCACTATTTCCTAAATATCTAGAAAAAACATTTTTTTCTAGATATACATCTACATTGATTTATTTATTTTTTTTAGAATTATACTTAAAATGCTCCTTCATACTTGCAGTCTTGTTCTCTGCAAACCCCACACATCCTGGACACAAACTATAGACTTTCACCTTCAGGTTGGGGCTACAGATCGCTTTTTGCTAGAAACAACCAAAAGGTATTTCTTATCTTAAGAAATAAAAAGTATGAATAGTCCATATCTGGATACTAAAAGACCAACATAAATCACTTATGCTGAGGTGAAGCTGTACAGAATCCACTACTTCTAAACTAAGAGGTGGTTGGCAAGTGATTTTTAACAAAAATCATTGAGGTTAAATTATTGAGGTTCTGTTACTAACATACTAATGTGAAGTAGTAAAATTGTTACTCAAGGTGAGAATCTCAAGAGCCCATGTCTACTTTGTTTGCCATTTGCAGGGAAATCGGTTCTGCTTTACACCTTTAAAGGCTCCACAATCTAATGAAAGGTGCTACAGAAATCCATTTTGATGTATTGATTCATTCAACATGAGCACATTTTATTAAATTGAATAACTTTAAAATAAGAAGTAGGAAAAAAAATGTTTAACCTAAAACACAAACTATAAATTACTACAAAACGCATGAAAATCTGGTTAATGATGACCGGTTCTAAAGTCGTTGAGGTCATTTTTTCAGGAATAATAATAAAAAAAACCTTTTTACTTCAATATCAAATTATGCTGACTGAGGCTGCTTTGTACTACTGCTGAAATAAGAGCTTAGTGCTTACTGGTGCAAAGCAAATTCAATAAAGCAATCAATACAAGCTGAAATATTCTGCAGAAGATCAGACAGATTTTTTATTTACGCAATTAAACTATTCAGTAAAACTCCATATAATGTGTGTAACTCACAAAAATAGACACTTTCAATTTGACGACTAGGAAACATTAGGTGACTTTCTAAGTTATTCAAAATGAGTACTTTAGAGTCCAAATTGTGGAAGTAAAAATATAAATTTGCACTTAAACATTAAAAAAAAAAACTGCAAACATTTTTAAGATAAGCTCTAAGGCTTTAGGAAGTTGCAGCATTAAGTCTCAACCATCTTTTTCCAGATTTCTGTAGGCAACAGTATTCGGATCACATCACTAGCTCCACTGTGTCTATGATCCGAGATGCTTCTGCTGATCAGGAGCGCAGGTAATGCACGCAAAAGCTACGGCCAGTGACTCTTCTCTATGGAAAGGCACTTACACAGATCAATGACTGATGTAATGCCTCATTTCTTTACATAATTTGCATCACAGGAAAGCGTCCAATTTGATGCATTCGGATACCGTCTAGTCTACGGATAACTCAGTTACATCTGGGAGACAAAACTAAGCCGTCCAGTAAACAACACCACAGTTTGTCAAACTTCAAGCTAATAAAAGACTTCAATCAAATATGGCACCTTGTTTTATTGTAATTAGTATGATTTCTGAAGCCTGAAATGTTTTAAGGATTGATAGAAAACCTGTGAAGGTCAACATTTCTTTATTGCTGCCATTTTCACACCTGGGGAACAGAAAGGACTGGCAGCCCTGCGTGCCACCAGTCATTACTCTGCCATGTCTTCCTTGTTGTGTAACAAACAACTGATACTTGCAGAAGGAAGTAAGATGAAAATACCTGATCTGGTCACACGATCGATTGATAAGAGGAATAAAATAAAAAAAAAGAAAAGAGCTCATTTCAAATGCAATTAAGCCAGATGATATAAAGACTAATAATGCTGATGATTATTTTACATCACTGAAATAAAATAATCACCGTTTATCATTTCAAAATAAGATATCGAATGGATTGGGGGGATGCTAAAAATGAATGAATGCGCTTTAATGAAAGCAATTAAATTTATGTGAAATGAAAAATAGAGTAATAAAATGTTCAACTAACCTGATTTAGTAAAGTGACAATAAATGACACAGAGGAGGAAGCAGATAAGCTTCCTAGATTAGCAGAAGAATTGCTTTTGGAAACAATTTACTACTAATATGTCAGCACTAAAATAAAACATTTTTCTTCTTAACATTTCTCTGCAAGTACAAATGTGTCAGAAGGCTTATAATAAACATTCTCATTAGGAATTACTGAACGGAAAATTAGACAAATTCACTGATTTTGATATAATATGTCGTGCTTTTCTTCTAATCAGAGGTACAGCTACTGATTTACAGTTCAATGTGAAAATGAACAAACTAGTGTTTTAGCAGAAGTAAAAAGTAAAGTAAAAACCTGTCTGTATTGATGTATGAATGCAAAAAATGTAAACTCTCCAACTAACAATCTGTCACAATAAGAGGCTTTAAAATCACCTAATTTGTACACCACTTAAATGAAGGCTAATTTCAGAAACTGTTTGATTTTCACCAGGAGTTTTTGTTCAACTGGGTGCAGATTGAACACCGCACATTGGATTAAATTATTCTTGGATTTAGATCTAGTCTTGCAGATCTCATCTTAAAAAAACATATAAAAAAAGCCAAATGGTCAGATAAAGACAGTTTATAGCCAGCGCAGACACTTTGAGTCAAAAAGGAAGCTGCTGATAATGCTGTTTATATCTGTAAAGAACTTGATCAACAGTTTTAAAAAAATGTTTAGAATTAATTGGCAAAACTGTAAAGACTGTAATAACTTGTCACATGTGAAATGCGTCAGTCTCATTACTTCTGTTTCTGGTCATTACAGGATGTGAACCGCACAGCTTTGATACCAGGTTATTATAATATATTAGATCAGAGATTAAATGTCTGCAGCAATGAAACACCATTTTTGTGAAAATAAAGACGATTAGTTGATAAATTTCCAAACTACAATTTAGAAACAGTGACTAAAGTTAAGATTATTTTCAATCAATCTGGTCAGTACCACAGAATATAATTTCTAAGATGATAAATATAAGTACAACAGTATCACACGGTTGCCAACATCTTGGTGATAAAGTCTAACAATGAGCTCATAGTTTCCATTATAGTTTGTTGATTGCTGTAGTGTGTTTGTGTGTGCAGGGAGCTAACTGTTAACATTTTTGATAGTTTCTGCATGAATTTGAATGGATGTTTATTTTTCCAATAATAAAAGAAAAGCTCTGAAACAGTTTTCTTCCACTGCATTCAAAACTATTTGAATAACTAGCTGCTTTTATAGACCTTAGACAACTTGAAGGTCTCAATCCAAGATGTCTGGATTTAACAAATATAATCATGACCTAAAATTGGCAAGGTTATATATTGTTATTTTACATACAACTAGCTAGAAACTGTTACATTTTTTTATTATAAGTGTAGCAACAAAAAAAAAAAGTTTCTCTTGGCTGATACTGAATGATACTTTCTTTGAGGTCTGACCTGGTAGACGAGTTTCTCTTCTAAAAACTATAATCTGCTACAGGTTTCCTGATAGAGGTGGCCGTTTTGATCCCAACATAAAACGAAAGATTAAAGTGAAGAAAATTTCAATATTATTCCCATTTCTGCATCAAATTATGATTTTAATACAAGTTTAAAGTACATCAAATTATGCTAATTACTGATATATTTGAAGAAAATTTTGAGGGGGTGGGATTTTATGAATTTTAAAATGCTTTAACTGGCTGTTTTTTTAGTGAATGCTAAATATTTTTATTATTTTTATTTTTTTTTTTAAAAGATCCCTCAGAGTGAATTATTTATTTTTGACATAACTCTGTTGTAGTAGCAATGTACTACTAATGTAAACAAAGAGGATTCAGTTGGTACTAAACACCAGGATTTTCTTTTGAATGACGATGGTATTATGTTTGCTACCTTCAGTGAGTTTGCAGCAATGGTTTTGATTCCAGTTCCTTGATTTGCGACAGTAACTACTGTACCCACATCTCCAAAAATGCTTTCTATTGTGGGTTACAGTTTTGAGAATCCCTGTAGGAAGCATAAAGCAAAACTCAAGTTGTTCAAGTTTAACACAAAAGAAAACAAAAAAACTTTTGAAGCACCTTGAGATAAATAGGATTGCTTTATCAATCAAATCATAGGTCAGAAAATGCTTGAGCTATGAAACATTTCATAGGTCAAACTATATATAAGCACAAAAAAACTAAATTCAATTTATTCAAAACATATGCGATGACCTGAGCAAACAATAGCTCAAACATAATATGTTTGCCCAAAAATAACTAAAATCTACAAATACTTAAGTCAACCTCTACAAATCCTTATAATTGTGCATTTTAATTATAAGGATTATAATTACAATAATCCTTATAATTAAAATTATGTTAGCCTTAATATGTATCAATACTCACATTGAAATCGACTTAGCACTACCGCAAAGGCTAACATCTGTTTTAAATAAGGAACTTGCAAAAACCGGGAAGGAAGGAAAACATAAAATATGGATGTATGGATAAATGGAAAGTCCATTGGACTGATGCATGGTTGGGCAGAAAGACTTAAAAGTTTTAAATCCAACTACATACTGTTCTAGATCTAGACAATAACAGTTAATATGTATTCAGTCCACTAAAATGTAGAAAATTCAATTAATATTTGCTGAAAGATTTACTTATACAATCGAAAAAGAAAACGATGAAATAAAATAACGCAAATTATGTGATGAACATTTATTTTTGAGTCACAAGTGTTTATTATAAACTGAGGGACTTCAAATAAGATTATTTCTTATCTTAATATGCTGCAACTTTCCCCCTTTTTCTCCTATATACAAGCGCTTGGGATCAAGAGAAGTTATTCTAATAATAACATCTCATATGAAATGTTTTTAACATATATTTGTAACATTTTGCTAACATTTATACTAACATACACACTGGCCTTTTAGCGTATGTTGAGGGAAGCTAATGGCTAACAAGCTTCGGAAGCGTCTAACAGCTGTCATTTAGCTTTAGCTTCAAGTAAAACCAAATGCTCGACTTTATTCTCGACACCACCTTTAGAAACTCAATAATAACAGAAAATTCTACTTTAAAAATATCTCAAAAACAATAAGTGAGGCTTCAGTGATACGAAAACCTAGCGTTAACCGCGGACAAGGCCAGATAGTACGATGCTAAATGGTTAGCTTCAAATCGCTCAGCTGCTAATTTCTTATTACGAAACTGTAGTCTACGACATACAATTTCAGCAGCAATTCTTTGCTATTGTGGTAATGTCGTTTATTTTCAATGTTTACATGATTTTTAACGTATGAATAGGGCTAAGAGAGCTAGCAACCACAAAAACACCGTCAATTTTGGCCCAACGTCTGATAAAAAAGAAAATAGAAAACAGCTAACCTTCTTACGTCAGCTACGCTGATAACAACTCAGGAAAACCACCACAGCTTACCTAAATGTTAGAAACCAAACTGAGCAAGTAGAAGCAAGAGGGGGCATAAAATATTCATTGACTGACATACCCAAAGCTACCGAGCTAGTTAGTTAATGCTTTATAACTGAAAAATAACAGCGTCCCAAACGACGTCGCGAGAAATACGACAAGATACTGTAGAAACGTTAAGAAACTAAAAAGACAATTTATTCACCTTAAAATGTAGTTTCACGGCTCAAACTTCGGTTACGGGTCTTACCCACAGCACTACCGGGCAACTCCTTAATCCTACCAGCCGAAACTGCTCACCAAGCGGCGCAGCCTGGATCTCAGAGACATTTTAGCAAACTAGCTCACGGAACGCCGAACCGGAACGCTCACAAACGGAGACACTGGGTCACAAAACACTCACCCTCCATAAAACAACTTTAGTCGTCAAAATACAGCGTGTTACCTTGTAATTTTCAGCTATCGAAACCCAGTCGAAGTCATGGTTGTTCGATCGTTGGCTTCTTTCCCGTTTAGCTCCTCTTGTCCCCAAGTTGCTATGATTTCACAGCAATGAAGTTGGTGTCTGATTTTTAGTTTCCTATTTGGTAAAGGACTATTCCACCCTATTTAAAGCTAACCAGACAAGATTTTCTACAAAATACACCCAACTCGAATTTAAATTAGCTTGACATCTGTATAATAGAACATGCCATAGCAGTTTTTTATAATGGTTTTGCTATTTTTTTGTACATCATTTCTGATTCACTGTTCAATGTAGCCTTCCTAAAACACGCCTCTGATGACATCACATAAGGCATGAGGCAATGGAACAGAGGACTTAAAATAGAAATATGGTTTCTATTTTTCATAACTTCACTTGTATAGTCCAATTCCCTAAAATATATTTACTTGTATTTGGTACAACTACAACTTTAAATGGATTTTATAAACATCATGATTTTCATAAACTAGCAGCATGTTTCTAGCTCTGTTGGATCTGATTTGTTGTTTAGTACATTTTTCTTCATAATCTGGTTTAGTTGAGGTGTTGAATTGACATTTGACATTTATTCCCTCTGATTTTAGGTGCTGTCCAACTAGAAGGATTGTTGCTTTTACTTCTTAAGTTTTGGATAGTTGTCAAAAATACATCCATGATAACAATATTGATTTACAACTTGGAGCACCTAAAAACCTCAAATAATTCCTGAACTACCACCCAAAATCCAAACCATCTCTTCCATTTATCACAATGGGTAAGGATCATTCACCAATCCCAGCTTTCTAACCATAAGACAAGGCAGAGATTTAAAGAGGAGTAGCAAAAGCAAATGAGGTGGATTAGCAAATGAGGTGGATTAGCAGTGCTTAGCAAAAACTGATGGTGTTCAGGACCTGTTGCTGTGAATTATTATCACTGCTGCCAGATTTTGTTATGACAGTCATAAGACTGTCACAGCGCCAGTCTTTAGTCAGAGGCCTCTTCAGAATCATTGTAAGACTGACTGCTAGTGGAGATTCTTCCAGCTCACAGCATCACCATCCACAATGACTTTTTGAAGAGATGTAGCTGAGATATGGTGACATTTATTTTCCCATTTGGATACATAAAGTATTTTTGAATTAGATTTTTTTTCTTTTCTTTTTTTTTTTTTACAATAAAACATGACTAGAATGCAAAGCTCTATGGGCACATCATTGCAAATTATAAAACATAATTTATATTAGTAATTTATATTAGTAATTAGTAATTAATTAATAATTTATATTAGTAAAACATTTGTTTTTTCAAACTGAAAAAAACTAATGTTTTCACACAGATTGACATATTTCAGGCTTTTATCTCTGTTCAGTTTAAATATAATTGTTTTGTTTTGGCTTACTGAAAAGTAAAAATTCAGTTTCTCGGAAAATTAGAGCAATATTTATGTTAAGGAAATGTTACGCCTAAAACAATCCTGACATAAATATCTGCTGACTTAACAATAGTCTTAAAGATAAGAAAGGTAAGCCTAAAAACATAGTAGCTTAATAACGCAGTTTGATTAGTTAAGGAATAAAAAGAGTAACTGTATAGTCTCCTACATCAACTGTGTGCTGTGAAGATTTGACTTGTCATCTTATCTCTGAGCAGATAATTCAAGCAGGTTTTAATTCAAAAACACCAAAAAGTATTCAATATTTATGTTTTTATTTTGATTTTCAACTAGAATAATAGTTTAAAGAACCACAAATATTGTTTTTTTTAAGATTCTGTATACAGTGTAAAACAACTCAGCTCATGTCTTACCATCTTAAATAGTTTAGGTTTTGAGCTAGGCTAATTAAAGGGCGAAATCTCCCTTTATACAAATGCTGAGTCGGAAGCCTCAAATCGGACGCCAACTTCGGCGTCGGTATGATTTCACTGTGGTCTCTTTAAGCCTCCCTCAGCTGCGCAGCGTCACGCTCATTCTCTCTGTACGACGTTACGCAAAAAAAACTAACTCAACTGGTTTGGAGAATACGACAAAACATCAGGAATACGCAGGAGCTGCTCTAAACTGGTTGGATTTAGTTGGTAAATATGTGATTTTAATGCCACGTATCAAAGAATGACTGGAAACACGAAATAAAATAAAATAAGAAATATTGTGATAATACTAGAGTTTAATTTAAATGGTGTATATTCAGACAAATTATTAAAAAGTTATTTTTGTGATACACAACTTTTCACATTTTTATCAAAAATTATGGAGCAGTAAGCACAAAATGTGTTTTTAATGTATTAATCTAAACAATAAGTTTGTTCATCCCTTAATAATTTTCCCATCTTGTTTTTTCAAACATTTTCTTTATTTTCTGATTTACTTTTTATGAACCCTGTTTCTTATTTATTAAAATAAGAAATCCTGGCATATCTGGATAATTTATGATATTATCATGTATTATTATGGCGACAATGATCAGCCTAATCTTACATTTTAAAATAATATGTTTCAGAAATAGATTTTCTCACGTGGCAACTGTTGGTTGAGTTTGTTAAAACAAACTGCAGAGTTTTTTTTTAGCATGCTGAAACCAGTTTTACTATCAGTACTGCTAAGGCTCACAAAGCTTAAAAAAAACAGAAAGAGGTGGATTTGTTTAATTTAACGCCTTCATGCTGCAGCTCTGAGTCACTTAAAAGTAAGTCTTTCTAATACATTTTCACATCTACATTTGAAACCATATTACACCACTGAAATATTTCTAGCTGCTGGCGAAAATAAACAGACAATAAGAGTCCCAAGTTAATATGTGTAAGTAAAAGTAAATTACATCAAGGTTATCTTGACTTATACCATTAGACAAAAACACAGTGAGTAAAATCTGCATTGTAAAAAATATTTAATCTTTACACACACAAAGGGATACCAAGCTAGGTTTTCACTCTGACACCCCTAAATGAAATCGATAGACATCTACAACCGTTACAATCCAAAGAGACATTTTGGCTTCCAAACCAGCTAAATACATTTATTAGAGCCATACATGATCTTTAAAAAACAATAGTTTTGATTTTTGACAGAGGAAATTTATCATATATGAAGAACTAAAATTGTACTTCTATTTTTAGATTCTAAGCAGAGAAAAACAAAAGTTTTGAATGAGTATGGATACAATTAATATTTGTGGGAAATCAGTCAGTTAAGTTTATTTTTATAGCACATTTCAACAACGAGGCAGTTCAAAGTGCTTTGCATTGTGAAAACAAAAACTGAATTAAAAACAAAAAAACCAAATAGTTTCTAATCTGACAACATGAAAAATATATTTATGGTACTTTTAGTACCATTCTGTTGTGGAAATTCAGTAAAATAATTTCATAAAAATATGCTAAAACCTGCATTTGTACTTATATTTAAACTCCTCAGTTAGCAAAGAGCCAAATAGCTACTTGCCTCTGGAGGCTCAGGTTGCAGACATCTGGCTAAACATACAGCCAGAGTAACAAAGGAATCATTTAAGTCAAAGAATATGCATTTGTTGCAATGGCCTAGTCAAAGTCCAGACTTAAATCCAAATGAGAATCTGTTGCAAGACAAAAAGATTATGTTCACAGATGTTCTTCAACCAATCTGAGTGAAGACTGGATGGTAATTTCAAGGTGAAATGGATCAAATTCAAGATGAGTTCAGAGGGTTTGAATGCTACAGGTTGCGGTGGCCCAACACTTTAGTGGAGCAAGTAGTCTGAAGAGCGGGGCTGCCATTTTTGGTAGCAGATGAAGGATTCCCTGAGGTGGAGAAGTGCTGATGTATGAGCGGCCAGAACAGCGGAGGAAGTGGAAACTCAGTGGACAGAAGCGGCTGCTGAGGCGGGCGACAGAAACGATCTGCAGCCAAGAAGGAGAGAAGCGGCGCGGACGGCAGTGAAGGAGCAAACGGCGACACGTCAGAGTTAGCATCCTGGGTTTTATCCACGGTGGGAGTGAACGGAGGACAGAAACGCGAAGAAGCTTGGCTTTCAGCGTGTGATGTGATGACGTCCTGTTTGTCTTCTGTCTTCACTTCCTCCGGTGACTTTTTGCTGCTCCGCAGAGTTTCGTCCAGACAGGAATCCCGTGGAAGAGAGGAGCTTCTCTGGCCTTTACGGTACTTTGCCCTCCTGTTTTTGAACCACACCTGCAAAAAGACCAGCAGAAAGACAGAGAATATTTACACTTAGGACAGAATTAGTGATTAAAATGATAAAAACACACCACAAGAAGTGTTCTATATCAGTCAATATTGATAATTATTGGCTTTTTTTAAAACTGGTACAACCTATCCTGTTTTAGCCACATTTTCACTCCACACTGTTTTTTTCTTTTTTAAAGCAGTTATTAGGCACAATGGCGGAACATTGGACTTATGCTGTGCAAGTTGCCTAGCAAGTTGTTGCTAGGCAATCATAGAATGAGTGAGTTGCTAGGTAACCAGAGAGCGAGTGAGTTAGTTGACCCCACCAACCTAGCTTAGCAAGCTGAGAGAAACTGAGCTGTTAAAGCTTTTACTCTGGATCAGACTTCAGTGAAATGACTGCATATTCTACCAGACGTATTATCTGTTGGTATTGATCATGCATCTACCTTGATATAGGTTATTATTGATTTATTGGCTAGCCCTGAGTCTGCATGTAATTGTCCTCTTAAGTAATTTAAATCTGTTTATTTGCTTAGTTTCATGTTATCTGTACACTGTAAAACCTAACAGTACATCTTAACAACAGAAATAAGTTGAAATAACTTAAACCTATGTTGTGGTAACTCATTCTCATCAATTAAAGTAACAGAAATACATTTTTGAAGTAATAACTGTGTTGTTTTAAGTTCAACAAAAGTTTTGGGAAAATAAAAAAAAAATATATAAAGTATTTAAATTTTGGTCCATTGACTCATTTTTGTTTAAGTTAACTTTATATCAAATGAAAAACATGTTAAGCATGGACTGCTTAATAATATCTATCTATCTATCTATCTATCTATCTATCTATCTATCTATTTGATTTTTATTTTGAAAAATGGACTCATTCTTTGAGTAAGACCTTTTATACCTGAATGATTCATATGTCAGAGTTAAGAGCTCAAACAAACATCAAAACCAAAACATTCTTGTAACATTTTTCAGATGTTAAACATAAAACAGAAGGATTTCCAGAAAGCTTGGAGAACTGATTAGACCCAGAAAGTTCAACTGAAACGTAAGAAAGCGGGGAATGACTCAGGACTTTTGCACAGTGACGTCAGCGTGAGTCACGTTAAGGGTGGTGCCACCTGAATGCGCGCCTCAGGCAGGTTGATGCACATGGCCAGCCTCTCCCTCATGCTGACATCCGGGTACTGCGTCTGCTGGAAGGCCTCCTCCAGAGCCTGCAACTGCGGCACTGTGAATGCGGTGCGGCTGCGTCGCTGCTTCTGCTGGTTGCCATAGCGAGCCTCCAGGATCAGCTCTGACAGGACAAAACACAAAAAGGCCTCATCTACTTGAGTAACAACTTAAGTCATTTTATCATGAAGTACCACTACTGCTGAGTAAAATCTCTGGATACTCGACCCACTGTGAGCAATGTCACTAAGTAAATAAAAGTTTGTTTTACCAAAAAACTAACTTTTTGGTTAAACCACCCTCACCCCAAAAAAAGTATGTGATTGTGACTTTTAGGTATGTGAGGTCACAATCATATACCTGAAGATTTTATAATCAGTTAAACTGATAGGAAAATTTTTATTTTGCTTAATTTTGTTATTTTTATAAATAATTTTCAATTTGATCTTTAATTTACCAACATTTTCAGATAACTTTATATTTTGGTCTGTCTAATTATGTAATTTTAAATATTAAATGATTGATGTTTTGATCAGTTAAGTAGCCTTTTCACCAAATACTTGTACTCTTACTTATCTAATGTCTTGGATCTTTACTTTTTACTTTCACTGGAGTAACTTTATTATAAGGTATTGCTATTACATTTCTGGATACTCTATTTACTGTGAATAACTTCAGTGATTGAAGAACAAACCAAAAAATTCAGACACACACCTGAAGTTTTTGTTAAAGTTCTGTAATTTTTATATTGAAAGATTGGGAAAATGTTTCATTTTATTTTGTAATTAATCTTTGGTCTTTAAAATATCTGCATTTCCACATAACCTTATATTTTGATCTGTCTGATGATGTAAATGTTGTATATTAAATTATGTTTTGATCTTGTACTCATTACTTGAGTACTCTTCAATAATTTCTTGGATGGTTAGTTTTTATTTTAACTTCTTACTTTTGGCTATTCTACCTACCTCCATATCTTTATGGTAATTTTATCTTCTTTGCTACTTTAGATTAGCTAATGTTAATAATACTCAATTTAGGCTAAATCCTCATTTTTAATAGAGATCTCAGCAGAAGATTGACATTTTAAATCTGTTTGTTTTTTCTATATTTTTATCAGTGATGATGACTTGAAATCTTCAGTGAACTTTTCCCTGAAATGTTTGTTTTTGTTCGGACCTGTTGACCCACCTGCGAGCCTCTCCGCCACAGAGAAGGTGTGCGCCGCAGGAGCTGGAGCAGCGGGGTAAGCCTGGTACCGCTGCGCCACCTGGTGGCGGAGGTCGAACAGCACCGAGTTCACACCGTGGACGGGATACACGCCACTGCCCGTGGTTCCGTAGAAACTTAAGGAGTTCATCGCGACTCTACATCAACAAAAGTAGTTATTCTGATGATATAGCAACTTTGTTATACTCGTGAAACACACTGAAGCACATAAAACCCTTAAAATGCTAAATTAAATAATGGTATTTAGCAACAATTGTGAAAACAAATGTGGATCATTTTGCTGGATTTCTTTGATTAACATCGTTTTCATTTGAACAAACTCCAGATATTAGTGAGTAAATGAGTAATTAATGGCAGAAAAATAAAAAATAAACACAGAGGACCACAAAGATTTATGATAAAACCAAGAATATTTTCAGTAACAATAACTTGCTCTCACAATGAATGGTATTTTTTTATTATTATTAATTTTAGAGCTACATAAAATATGAAATAGCATTTGCCAACGCAATATTTGTTCATGCAGTATTTTAATAGATAAAAAATATTAAATATTTGATGTGTCATCATGCATTAATTGTCTTGGCATTAATAAGATATTTGGACAGTTAGATGGACTCCAGGTGTACATGTAGTGGCTGAAATGCTAAAAGAGATTTGTCCCAGGAAGATGAGCGTTTAGCATAATCAGTATCAGCAGCAATTAAATGTTTTTTTCTTTTTTTTTTTTTTTACATAATGCATCTATTATGCATCTTCATGTAAAAGACATGAAATTATAGTTTTAGTTTGTTTTACACTCGATTGTAGACGTATGAATAAAAAGCAAAACAAAACCCAAAACAACAACTTGGAATATACAAGAGACAAAGATGTGGGGCTAAAAATGCGTATAATGTGTAATATAAAAAACCAATTTAAAAAATAAATCTGATAAATAGGTTAAAAACACATGTTAACAACAAGCCCTTTTGGTCTTTCAGAAACAAACTGTAGCTACAGCATCATTGTTAATAATATTATAGTAGTAGTATTTAAAAAGGTTTAACTTGTTCAAACATTTTTCCAAACTCATTTTCAGTTTACTAAACTGGCTTTTCTTCAAGTCGTAATCTGTTAAATCACACTTGATTACATGAATCTGTAGAAATTAGCATATTTTGTTACGCCTGGTACCATGCATCTCTCCTCTTAAAAGGGTAATGAAATGTTGTACTATTTATAATTAAATAAACATAATATAAATGTGATTTTAATGATGGTTACATCATATTTAGCTGGATTACTGTCCCACCATTCAGCACCAGATTACCTGAGGTTTAGATCAGTGGAGTTTCTCCAGTCAGAAGTCAGCCTCCAGTCCAATTCAGGCCCAAATAAATCCTCAGGCAGCAGCAGCAGCAGCAGCAGCAGCAGCAGCAGCAGCAGCTTCTTTTCCTGCAGCTTCATGAATCTCCTTCCCTGAAACCATTCTCACCCCGGACTATTTAAGACGCCTTCACCCAGGCTCCCTTCAGCCATTAGCCAATGGAAAGGAAGGTATTAGCTGGGATTAGGTGGGATGAGGGAAGAGAGGGGGGCAGCTGGGAGCTCAAGTTTTTTGAAACTATTGAACTTGAGAGATTTATGCCAAGGATCGCCCAATAAGGGAGCGTTTCATTCCCTCCCCAGTTAAAACAATTGAGACAATGTGGAGGGCTAATCTCCGAGGCAGGACAGATTAAAATAACAGCCTTTGATTGTCCTCTCCATTCTCCCATAGCGCTGCTGCTGACAGCCCCCCAGCCACTGCTCCTCCCTGATGGGGGGTTTGTTTTGCTAACAGCCACCATATTTCCCCGATGAACTGTCACAATGAGAAGTTAATCTGAGCCAGCGAGAGCAATTCCTCAAAATCCTGTAGGAATTACCCCAGATTATACGAGAAATCGAAGGAATTGTAGTTTTTCTTTGTGCATATCCATGTTAATTTGGAGGAATTTCAGTTTTGTGTCAGAATATTTTATTTGTAGAATGAATTATTCTGAAAGTGAAATGCTTTTTTAAATTTTTCTATGTAGCACTTCTTTCTAAAATTGTCGATAGCTGCAGTTCCAAACACCAAACATCATATTTTCTGCTACATTTTATCAGAATATATAGAAAATTTGAACTTTTTGGCTTGCATACAAAATTATTTGTAGCATAACAAGTTTCACATCCAACAATAACTTGATCTGCAGCATAAAAGTAATTAATTTTTCAACATGGTACTTCTAAAGTTGTGTATACAGCTGCAGTTATGGTGTGTTATCGACATTTTAACCCCTAGCATAAGACTTTCTGCAACATTTTATCAGAATATTTACAAAATTCATACCAGAATATTTACTAAAGCTTAAATATGAGTACGTAGACTAAAATCCAAGTAGTTGTGTTAATGTAATGTACTAGTGATAGAAATGTAAGCAATTTCTTTCACATTTTCTTTCACTTTTCCTCTCATTTTGTTAATAAGTAAAAATCTGAAAAGTACGGTCTGTGTTTGTTTTCCCCTTTTACCTCTAATTAATATTCAAAGCAATCAGCTGAATGAAACAGGCCTCTTAACCAAATAAAGTCCACCTGCTTGTAATTTAATCCGAGTATGAATACAGCTGTTCTGTGAAGGGCTCAGAGGGGTTTTAGAGAGTATTTATGAGCAAACAGCATCATGAAGACCAAAGAACACAGCAGAAAAGTCAGGGAGAAATCTATGGAGACGTTTAAAGACGAGTTAAGTTGTAAAACAATATTTCAAGCTTTAAATATTTCACTATCCTGTAAAAATGGAAAGAGAGGTTAACAGAAACCCACCAGGACATGGCCGTCCGTCTGAAGCATTAACCAAAGAAACTCTGCAGGAATCTGTCAGCACGACTTCCATTAGCTGAACACGTGAAAAAAACAGAGAGGAGCCATTACTGAAGAAAAATCACTGATAAAAGTAATGAATGGAGTCAAATTCAAGACAATCACAGAAGGAAACGTGTTGGAGGTTGGAAAAAATCTGAGATTGGGACAAAGTGTAACCCTCCAGCAGGATAACTGGTTTAGATCAAATCATATTTACGTGTTAGAATGGCTCAGTCAAAGTCCAGAACTAAACAACAATAAGAATCTGTAGAAAGACTTGAGCTCTGACTGAACTTCAGCTATTCTGCAAATAAAAGTGGACAAAAATTCAGTGACGCACCTAAAAAATTATTATTATTATCATTATTATTATTATTAACTCCAGATGTTATAAAAATGCTGTACATCAAATTTTACTTGTAATTTAATGCCTTGAAATTTATCTTTAAGAAGCTCCTGCTCTTTCCAACGCTCCACTTTCAGGAAGTCGTCACAACATGGTTCCTCTATTAACCCTTTAACAGCATTCTTACCGGCATTTCACTGACAGGTGACACCTATAACAAGCTCAACAGATGAACAGTTCCACCAAGTGTCTGCTAATTGCTGCTGGCTAGTCTTAAGGAGCTGAGTGGAGAAGTCATGGGGGAAGGCTGCTCTGTGAGAAGGAAACTTGAAGGAGGAGCTTCGTCTCAAAGGCGGGGCTAGGTCCAACCTGGCGTTTTGCACAGCTGAATGGTTGCCATGGAGATTAAAAGATTTCTCAAACATGTATGAAAGAATCAAAGAGACACTCCAGGTGTGTTTTTGAAGAGGGAATAAAATTATAACGATACAAAGTTAAAAGACAAAACAAAAGACGAAAAGAAAAAAAAACAGTAAATTTTAATTATTGCCTCTTTAGATAAGAGGGGGCCAAGGATAGGACTTTGAGGAACCTCACATGTGATTTTTGTCCAAGATGAAAAGTTACTTATTAACAAAAAGAGAAGTCCCTGTTCTTAAAATAAGACTTGAACCAGTCATATACTGTTCCATTGAGTCCAATAACAGCTTTACTACAATAAAGACAATTCTATTTTTATATATTGTTTGTTTTAAAGATGCTGTATGTAACCTTTTATTAAAAATATATATTTACATATTTGTTAAAACTGTCACCATGTCATGACAGTATGTTATGAGACAGTTAGTTTGTGAAATGATCAGTCTCTTCCACCTCTTCCCTGAGATACTCTTACTGTGGGAAGAAATGCTACACTCCTGTGTAATCACAAACAACCAATCAGAGACAGGAGGAGGGTCTTAGTGCTGTCAACCAACTCATGTACGCTCTGGTAAATGTGCTAATGGTGGGGAATCAACAGAAAAACTGTTTATTGTGGCCTTGCTAACTAGCCAGAGCATTCATGACAGGCTGTGCAGCTCTCTGCAGCATGGAGTGTTGATTGACAGCGCTAAGACCCGCCTCCTGCCTCTGATTGGTTGTTTCTAATTAGCACAGGGAAAAGGCAGAGGAGCTTGATTTTTTTCACAGGCTGTCTTAAACCATAATGCCATAACGCAGTGACAGTCTCAACAAACATGCAAAAAAAATTTATTTTTATAACAGTTAAAAACTGTAGCTTTAATTTGAAAAACTCAAGGATGATTAATCCACCAAAAAGCTAGCCAGAATTGACCTTTAGTCCTTTGATTGAATACTATTAGCACTGTTATATGTAAGCTATTAATATTATTGAGATATGTCAGTGAGTTTCGGGGTCAGCGTTGGTATCAACAGGTCCATCCGTTCAGCCGAACCCTCAGAGGAAATCTCATGTTTTTATTCCCAGATGAAGCTGTGGGCCGGCGCAGCTCCTCCACCATCAACCACTCAGCCCAAGATATGTGAAAATGTTTGGTGCCGTTTCCTCCCCCAGCCCTTTTCCTCGTCCTTTCACCGTTCCCGGCTGTCAAGCTGTATTAGTGTCCGATAGAAATAAGTCATTTAGAAGAGGCTCGGCCGGCCGGCCCCTCCGCCCCGCTAAAAGCTCCAGGATTAGGTCCCCGGGGCCTTTGTCTCCGCAGCCCCCAGGATTAGGGGAGATTTACTCTGAGGAGGGAAAAAAAGTAGTTATTTCATGGCACTTTCATGATGAAACCTGGCCAAAGCTGTGTTGGCTGGGGGGATTAGAGGCGCACAAAGAGTGTGCTTGTGTGTGACCCTCCCTGTCCCCGAGCTGCCACAGCCGACTGGCTCTCCTTTCCTCGGATCGGTTCCCCTCCTTCTGGCTCACCTCCTCCAGGAGAAGAACCTCCTCCAGGTTCACTTCCTCCAGATTCCACTCCTTCAGCCTCACTTCCTCCAGGTTCACCTCCTCTAGGCTCACCTCCTCCAGGAGAAGAACCTCCTCCAGGTTCACTTCCTCCAGATTCCCCTCCTTCAGCCTCACCTCCTCCAGGAGAAGAACCTCCTCCAGGTTCACTTCCTCCAGATTCCCCTCCTTCAGCCTCACCTCCTCCAGGAGAAGAACCTCCTCCAGGTTCACTTCCTCC